>NC_050181.1:30127423-30253906 GCF_008315115.2 Sander lucioperca
GTTTAAGCAGGGGAACCTTCCGTGCCATGCATGATTTCAAACCATGACGTCTTAGTGTATTACCAACAGTAACCTTGGAAACGGTGGTCCCAGCTCTTTTCAGGTCATTGACCAGCTCCTCCCGTGTAGTTCTGGGCTGATTTCTCACCTTTCTTAGGATCATTGAGACCCCACGAGGTGAGATCTTGCATGGAGCCCCAGTCTGAGGGAGATTGACAGTCATGTTTAGCTTCTTCCATTTTTTAATGATTGCTCCAACAGTGGACCTTTTTTCACCAAGCTGCTTGGCAATTTCCCCGTAGCCCTTTCCAGCCTTGTGGAGGTGTACAATTTTGTCTCTAGTGTCTTTGGACAGCTCTTTGGTCTTGGCCATGTTAGTAGTTGGATTCTTACTGATTGTATGGGGTGGACAGGTGTCTTTATGCAGCTAACGACCTCAAATAGGTGCATCGAATTTAGGATAATAAATGGAGTGGAGGTGGACATTTTAAAGGCAGACTAACAGGTCTTTGAGGGTCAGAATTCTAGCTGATAGACAGGTGTTCAAATACTTATTTGCAGCTGTATCATACAAATAAATAGTTAAAAAATCATACATTGTCATTTCTGGGGTTTTTTTTAGATTATGTCTCACACAGTGGACATGCACCTACGATGACAATTTCAGACCCCTCCATGATTTCTAAGTGGGAGAACTTGCAAAATAGCAGGGTGTTCAAATACTTATTTTCCTCACTGTATATTATTTATTTATTTATGTTTTGTTCATTTGCTCATATTTTCTCTTTAATTTGTTTTGTACTTGTGGAACTTTGTGTGTATCTGTTATGCTATCTTTGAAAACTGAATAAATATATTTTTCAAAAAACAATAAAAAAAATAGCATACCTTGCAGACACGGTGTTCCTTGAGGAGTGTAACCATTCCACTGTGTCTATGGCTGTTGTCAAGTGTCTACATGAATACAACATAGACAACGATGATGTCGTGGTGTTTAACACTGACAAAGCGGCCTATATGAAAAGCAGTCCCTCCAGGATTTCGCGATGTCGCGATCACAACAATTCACGCAAATTCAACCAATCACCTTGAATTTCTGATCTACATCTCTATAGACCACCATTTGCACTAACTGTATATTGTCTCTTCTCTACATTCAGCATTCATATTACTGCTTACTGTGTTATTACTGATCTACATCACTTAATAGACCGCAACTTGCACTAACTGTGTTTTGACTCTCCACTACACTTCAGCATTTATCTAGACTGTCTATTCATATACATTGTGTTACAACTGATCTACTTCACTAACTGGACCACTAAAACTGTTTATTGACTCTTTACACCATTGACTCTTTACATCTTCTCAGCATTGATATAGACCCTCTGTTCATGTATATTGCACATCCACCGACTTACTTACACCTCACTACGTGCCGGCATTTGTAATGCCCACTTATTCTGCACTTTATGTAGCATTTTGTATTCTGTATTCTTGTACTGTATTGAATGTGAAACTGTATGTTGTCTTGCACGCCTACGCTTTTCATGGCCAGGTCGCCGTTGCAAATGAGAAGCTGTTCTCAACGGCCTACCTGGTTAAATAAAGGTTAAATAAAAAAAACTTTTCAGCAAATTTGACCAATAACCGGAGTTTCCCGCGACTTCAACCAATCCCAGCAGTCCCACGTGCCAGACTTTGCGTCAGTTTGTGACTCTGAGGCGTACTCTGAGAGTCACTGTAATGTTTTTTTAAGTCGCTGAAAGCTACGGTGGATGCAGGAAAAACCGGAGATGAGACGTAAATGATGATCTAAATTGAGGACAGCTATGCTCGTTATTGTAAGTGCAATGATATGTTAAAGTCCAATAAGTACTTTATCAAACCGTATGAATGTGTGTCCCAGGCCAGGTTAGGAAATTAACAATGTAAAGATCAACAAGCCACTGACACATACATTCAAATTTGATTAATTCAATAAATTATTATTTTTTTGTCTAAATCCACCAGCCATTTTCATATTATACCAACATTTGCAGCAACCTAAGCCTTTTTGGTAAGGTTACTAGGAAAACTCAGCCCAGAGTAATTTTATTCTACCCAAAACAAGTTTCCTTTTTATTTTACAGAACTATAAAAAAAAAAAATCCCAACTTTTTTTTGGCATTTTTCACTATGCGTCTTACGGAGACCTTTTGACCAACTGAATGCATTCATGCTGTGTTTCTCATAAATGTTCTACCAAGCTGGCTCCCGCAAAAGAAGATACCTTGAATACATGACAAAAAAACTACCACCAGGAAGGATAGCAACGATGGAACTCGTCGTTCACTCTGCAGTGAACTCTAGCAGTACCATTCAGAACATTTCGGACTCTACAAGGTGTTCATTGAGATGGAAGTGGATGTATGATACTTATTCATTGTCAAAATTCTTAGTTAAAAATACCTATTTTTATTTCACCTCCTCAGACACACACACACACACACACACACACAAACACACACACACACACACACACACACACACACACACACACACACACACACACACTCCATGAAATGCTAGAAAATCCAGATATGGCTCAAAGTCTGTAGGTCAACATCAGCATCATGTCAGAGAAGTGGAAAAGAATAATTCAACTTCTGGACATCATTCAGAGCAGACATCCCGTTTATTTATGTAAAGGAAAGATAGGTGACAAAAACATAATATAATGCACTAAGGCTTTCAAATATTTATTTGCTGTAGATCAACTTCTTATTTAATGTGCTCAGTCAACACACATCTCTCCCTCCTCTTGTTGGGGAACTAACCTCTTTCAATGTGCATGTGGCACTTATTCCCCTCAATGATACAATAGCCTAATTCATTTTAAATAATTTATAAAACCCCTGGACTGTAATAGCTCAAATGTGTTGAGATTTGGAAGAGTTGTGATATTTTGAGTAAAAAAAGTCATAATATTATGAAAATAAAGTTGTCACAATATGTTATGAAAAAAACGTTATTTCTTTGCTGTATGGCAGTATCCAGACCGTCTGACAGACACAGAGCCCCGTTTGGGTCTGTGAATGAGACAAAATTTAGGGAAGCATCTGCACACTGCTCTGAATTGGAGGTAGAAATCCGAAACCATGGCAGAAATACATGAAGCACACACACATCGTAACACTTCTCCTGCAGCATTCACAGCAGAGCACCTCCATTATAATCAACAGAAGCTGCTACACAGACTAAAGAAGCTGCGTTGCCAGTCTCTATTTTTACAGTCAGGAGACACAGCGAGTGACAGTAAGTAAGTATGTCAGAGCTGTGTATGTTTGTGCCTAAACCACGTAAACAAGCCTGAACACAATGAGAAGACCAGGCAGTGGGCAGCGTGCAACTTTGGAGGCAGGCTTTAGGCTGCTCACCCAATCAGAAGTTAGAAACGGCACTTGTACATTTCCTTAACTTTTGATTGGGTAGGCAAGACACACGTTTAGGTGGGCTGAGCCCATTCTTGCCCATGCTATCATTGGCCTTAAGTGATGGACAGAAATATTGACAAATTACAAATCAATGTGATTTGTGTATTGGCTCATGATAGGCCCCTGGGCTTAAGCCCAGGTAAGCCTGTGCATTAAGGCGGCCTTGTCCGTAGCCACTAGAGTTGAGCCGGATACTCGGCTGAAACGAGTATCCGGTACGGATAAAGCACTTTTGCCGAGTACGAGTATTATACGAGTAATACGAGTCAATATCTGTGCTCGGATTGAATAAAAATCCTCATTGGGAGCTGACTGTGTCTGTGTTCTGTGATAGGCTAATCGTCACAGCGCCCCTCCCCTACACACATACAGATTGTGTTGCTGTGTCCAGCTCTGCTCACTCACACAGAACAACTCTCTCTGTCTCTGTCTCTCCCTCAGTCACTCAGGTTCGGGTTAGGGTTAGGCCCCGCCCAGTCCGAGTACAGATACAGATACAGATAATTCATATGGTTAACAGATACAGATACAGATAATGCTGTACTCGCTCATCCCTAGTAGCCACCAAGGTTTTTGACTACCTTGAAGAGCTGCACATAAACATTGTGACAAATGCACATCTAAAGTCTGAAGCATGTGCCCAGTACTTTGAGGGACTTTACCTGACTTTGGCTATCGAGAACTACATCCTCAACAAAGTGGAACAGGCTTACAACAATGCAGAGGACAAACTAAGCAAGTACATGTCAGATGGACAACCTTCCATTCAGTTCCTTAAAGATGTCAGGGTCTTTGATCTTCGTTACACTGCATTATGTAGTGTGTCCAGCTACAAATACATACCAGGCTTCAGTGCTGTTCCTAAAGATGAACTGGATGCCTACTTTATCTACTGAGGTCCAGCTGCACTCAGATCTTTAGCATGTGGAGTGGTGGATTTGGATGTGTTCTGGGATGGGTTGCAGGAAAGGCTGCCCGTATTGAGTGTCCTGGCCAAAGGATACAAAGATGTCATTGTAAACTCAGCAGATGCTGAACGCAGCAACAGCATCTACAAGCTGGTTTTGTCCAGCCGAAAGGAGATCAGTGTCGAACAACAACCTCAAAGCCTTGATCTTCTTATACCACAACCAGAGACTAACTGGTGGAGCTTTTGAAATGGTTGAAGTGCAGGAAGATTTTGAGGAGGACATTATATATAAAGGACAATTCCGGCACAAAATGAACCTAGGGGTTAATAACATATGTGTACTAGGGATGCACCGATCCGACTTTTTCAGTCCCGATACCGATGCCAAGGCTTTGTGTATCTGTCGATACCCGATACCGAGCTGATACTGTTGTTGAATTAATAATAAACTGTATACCTTTTCCACCTTATACCTTCCTTCCACCATGTGGAAGAGACTAAAGGCACCAGACTTTCCTAACTAGACATTACTTTCTTAACTAAGACAAAATAACATAGATATAATGTATTGAATTCTTATTTATTTGTTATTTAAAAAACAATTGTGCATTCAAATCGAAAATATAATGTAATCAAACTTCTTAAAATAAATTTATATAAATAACAATAATGGGCCTTTATATAGGTTTATAATGGCTTATTCTACCGTCAGGAGTACATAGAATATCACAAAAACATTTTAATCAACTCTCCCTGCTCTCTGATCAAACCATACTCTGGACTTTCTCTGCTCTCTTGTCTTCTCCTCAACTAACAAACACTCCAAAAATAACTGAATCATCAAAAGGGTTGTAATGGTAATAATAATTACAAAAGCATGATGTGGTACAAGTGGAGCTTGACAATTCCCAACCTTCAAGGTGGGGAATGACAAAAAGTTTGAGAACCACTGTTAAAGAAGTCTTTTTCTTATCTTAGGGACTGTTCGTTATTTAATTAAGGGGCCACCACAGGAGTTTTGTGGCCTCTAACCTAAAAAGACGTGACCCTCCCCTCGTCAGTAATAATTTTCCTATGACCCTCAAACGATTTGAAAAAAAGGAATGACCCTCCCCTCGCGTGCAAGTTTGCACTTCATCTTACACATCACACTCCTGTTATGGTGTGGTGGCCATTTCAGTAGATTTACTCACTAACATTGTTGTGGAAACACAATAAGCATGGAAACTAAATGCACACTTCATGTATTACTGCATTACTTCAAATACTAAGTTACTCCTCTAGTAAACTAGTATTCACATGAAATAAAACCATTCAGCAAAGGACGCTGGGATATAACCAATTCAACACTGGTTGCTATGGACTTGTCACTATCGTCATTGTATATTTTAGCACATAGGTAAAGCTGCCGAAGCTGAACATTATATTACAAAACACATATGTTTACTTTTAAAGTTTTTAAGTTACATTGTAACAATTTAACAATTCGCCCTTATAAAATCCAATCGCGGCACGGCTGTTTTGGAACGCAATAGACAGACGCTTAAATTCAACTAAAATGTAACAGTGAACAATCAGTGTTGGACCTACAGTCTGTTGAGATGCCTCGCCAAACGCAGAAACCAAGCGCAGTCACACCATAAAACATTAAGACACGTTAAGAAAAAAGATCCGCATTTTGCCGTAATCCAATGACACGAAAAAAAGTTATCCACAGCGATCAGTAGATCCACAAACAGAGTCACGTGTATCCAGCAAGGCCGATACGAGCGTCACATTCACCAGCCAGCTCCAAACTGGTGAACGAGGCCTCTCCACTTCACCGTTTAAACAAAGTGGAATAAACGTATACAAGTCCAAATCTACACAAAACCCGCAATCAATTAGTAAGCTGACATCACATTTATATACATGGCATTTAGGAAACCTTTATTGCAAGGTTGGCACGGCAAGATGTCCAGACTAGTGCAACAGTAATTTTCGTTTTTTTGCGTCCTGCTGCTCCCATCATCAGCCAGGTAATATTTTTTTTACCAAAGCAGTATATGAACTCTGATGTATTACCTACCACCAGTTAGTTGTTTTGTGTTATTTAAGATATTTATAAAATATCTGGTCATGCCAGATGTAATTATTCCTAATTTTTTAAACAATGCAATTACCCGTTTGAGCCACCAGGGGGGGGCAGTGCTCCTCCTGCCCCCCCCAGCAAACTCCGCGTATGCGGTCAGACCATCTGCTAGGGGGCCGAGACTGAGAGCTACATGGATAAATATGCACCAAACAAGCCCCTTTGAAATTTTGCTCTTTTCATGAATAAAAAAGTTGGGTGACCCCCCCACCCAGACTGGAGTTGGATGACCCTCCCCTCGGCAGAAAATAAAAAGACATGACCCTCCCCTATTTTCCTCCGGTGGTCCATACCATAAATACCAAACGGTCCCTTACCTACTCCGGAGTGAGATGCAGCTCCTCAAAAATCCTAGCAGCCTCCTCCAGCAGTGCGGGCAAATCCAATTCAAGCCTGATGCTTTGAGTACAGAGTAGGAAGAGGTGGTGGCATGTCCAACTGTACAGTCTTGGGCATGTATCTGATAGAATGGCATTCAACAACTGACAAAATGGCCCTTTTCTTAGAGATGACCTCCTGGTTTTCACTGAGGTGGAGCTGTTCAAAAAACAGCTTGAGCTCATCAGTGGATGGTTTCATGTGATGGTGCTCATGTTGTTTTTTAGCTTTGTCCTTATTTTGAAAGATGTTTGATAGCTCATCATATTTCACGAGTTTTTGCCTTGGCTCCTCCCATGCTTTGTCTGTGCATGCCTGTCCCTCTCTGCGCTCAACAGCAGCTAGGAGTGAGAACATTAGTGCTGCGGCGTGGGAGCACACCTCTCCCAGCCCTGCCATACAAGTGCAGTGTGCCATGACGACAGTCCCTGCCTCCTGCACCACTACCCATGGCCATGTTAGCTTAGTGTTAAAAGCCTGTGAATGATGGACCTGTTAAATGAAGAACAAACTGTTGAATAGTGAATATCTTTTCAAAGGCTAATTATCCTACTATTGCTGTAATGGATAGCACAATAATAGTTGGAGTCGTAGATCTACTGTAAACCTTATGTAGGACAATCCAGGTAGCAGCTAGCACTTGTGTGCTCACTAGCTGCATTGACATCAACAATGATCAGAGTAACCCACCACAAACTGTTCACATAAAGTCCCAATTGCCTCGTTTCCCTTCCCTTCATGTTCTTTCAATGAGTATAAACACATCTGACATTAAAGAACATTATCCAGATTAATGACAGCTAGCCATGAGCCGTGGCTAACAGCTAGCAAGCTACCAGGTAGCTTGCTAGCTGTTAGCCACTTATCTAACTAATCGCTACCTAGTCAGAGTAAACTACCACCAAAATCATACATTTGAATTTTTTTTATAATACTTACATTTCCCATGATTAAATATAAATTCTTGGTGGCCAGGTGCCGCACTTTCATGTCTTTCACCCATCCAGCCACAGCGTATTGATAAGCATCTGTACTCTTGAAAGCCTTCAAGCTATCCCCACTGTATGGGGAGGGGTTATCCACCAGATAAATGTATATATCATGGAAAGCCAATTGGGGCAAGCCTGGGGCAGATAATAAGGGACAAAAGAAAACTGGGTGTAACAAATATGGATCGAAGCCTAAAATTGAAATTTTCTCCAGATATCTCTGTCTCTCTCTCTCATTCAAATGGGCCAGCCTGGTCGCACAGAATTCCGTGAAATGATCACGAATTGTTAACAACGCATTACGTGGTGGTGGCACGGAATGTGTGAAAAATCTGTGTGGCCACCACGGAAAACAATGCCAATGTAAAGTCAATGAGAATGACGTAGCATTAAGAGCGACTACGGTAGTGAGTACTATGTAAGGCCGAAATTCCGCGTAAGGAGGTTGGTTGGGGTGGTGGATGGGTCAAACACAGGTCTTTCACCCAGGAGACCGGGGTTTGTGTCCCTCATGTCAAGTTTCCTAAAGTCGCTTTCTTCTTTTCCGTCCCGTTCTTCCCACGTGTCACGGAACCGTAAGCCTACCCACGACCTTTTCCTGAACCCAACCGTCCCGTTCTTCCCACGTGTCATGGAACCGTAAGCCCACCCACGACCTTTTCCTGAACCCAACCATCCCGTTCTTCCTGCGTGTCACGGAACCGTAAGCCCACCCATGACCTTTTCCTTAACTTAAGGGGCCGTGTTTATTTAACGGAATTCATCTGTGGGCTCATCACGGAATTTTTGGCGATCCGTGTTCATTTCACGAATTCTTCCGTGGGCCCATCACGGAATGTTTTGCGATTCTGTGAAACTGCCACAGATTTTGAGTTAAGGGGCAGTGTTCATTTCACGGAATTCTGTGAGATCAGGTTGAATGGGCAGTGTGGGCGGCCATACTGGGCGAGATCGGTCGTAAATATGGCGGCGTTCTGTTTGGTAGTGACGTAGGTGGCATCTATGAATAGCAGAGGGAGCCAGAGATTTCAACATAAAAAAAAAAAAAAATCCATCCTAGATCCTTGTGCACTGACTAAAAAAATGTAGTCTCTAGAACTGGGTCGACTATGAAGTTAAAATCCCCCCCTAGAACAATATTGTGGTTCCCTACAGCTTGTAATTTCCTTTCCAAATCTATAAAAAAAAAAAGCCTGATCATCTACATTAGGTGCTTACATATTAGCCAGAATTAGTTCTTGCCCTTGTATTTGAGCCAGCAAATGAACTCTTCCTGATGTATCCTTAATTTGTTTAATTAATTTAAATTGCAAGTCAGACAGACAGTTTTTGAACTGGCCTTTGTTATCAGGGAGACTGTATGCTAGTCACCTCTACCATACAGTCTTTCTTTAACCGCTGGATCATTGCATGTCATTTATTTTTGACTTAAAAAATAAAAAAAAAAAAAATAAAATAAAAGCATCATCCAGGAAATTATGTTAGACATCTGTACCTCAGAGAAAATCATCCTTGACTCTGAGCAGTGTCATTTTCACCCAGCCCTTATTACCCACCATGATTGTTGTTTCTGATGATGGTGGCAATTCAAGCTTTAGCACTACTAGCACGAACCAGCCTGTACAGTATGTAAACATGTACACTGTGCTGTTCAGTGCTCCTTCAGCCCACATCACTCTCTGAAGAGGCTATCAGAGAGGCTACACGACATGACTGCTGTTTACCATTAATCTGAAAGAGAGACAGAGATAGGGGGTGGGAGAGATGATGATCAGGATGCTGATTAGTTTTATCCATACCTCCCATCCTGAGGAGAGGAAATAAGGGAAATTGCTTGTGCTTTTTCTCCTCGGGGGATGGGCAGTGGGAGGAAAGACAAAAAGGAGAGAGGAATAAGCAACCCAGTCTCATGGCAGTTCGTAAAATAGCCACAAAATTTAAGCTATTGATACGTGTACATGGACACTATGTTGCCGTTTCTTTTTTTTCGTGGCGCTCAGCATTATTTTCAAAGCATCTTTTGTGTCTACACCACATTTTTTCTGTCAGTCGGGAATGCAGCAGAGAAGCTGTATGCTTTGTTGTTTTGGGTATTTTTAGGACTATAGTACATTTATTTACTAGATGTTGTGGTTTTTATTTCTTTATTTTAATGTTCTTATGTCAGTCTTCTTACCAGGGAAGCTGTATTGCTTTGTTTTTGTATTTTTAAAACTATAACCTCTACATTGATCAACATGTATTCACAAGATGTTATTTCTTTATTTAATGTTATGTCAGTCTTACCATTGAAATATTAGAGAATGCTGTAAGACAGAACACTACAAGGCTATGAGCACATTTAGGCATATCCCACAATGCAATGCGGTCATTCATATCGCAATCACACAGCGAACAGGCAGCTCTGTAACTCCAGTACCCAGGAGGTGAACTGGTACCTTTCCAGCTACCGGTCCACACTCCTTACTTCGGTCCGTACGGGGACTTGAACCGCAACCCTCTGGTTCCCAACCAAACTCCCTATGGACTGAGCTACTGCCACCCCCAACATCGCTTCAATTTACATATTTAATAAGTAATTTTGTCACCATGATGGGGACAGAATAACCCTGGATCTGGGGCCAATTTAGAAAACACTTTAATCTGAAAAACATATGTGGTTTCACGCCAATAATGTTTAATAATCTCTTTGCACCATCTCAACTAGATCTGGCATTTGCAGCTTGGCATAGAATTGTTTGGTCTATTTTCAAGATCTTTTTATTGATGACAGCTTTGCATCATTTACACAATTGTGTTAAGACAACAACTTACCAAAATCTCACTTATTTAGGTACCTTCAAGAAAATGAGAATTTGTTAACTAGGACACTCATTGTGTTGAGTTGTGAACCATGTTCAACCCAGAGAAATCAGCATTTTTAATCAAGGACACAGTGCGTCAAATGCGTCAGCTTTGTTGTTGTCTGCCAGAAACCACCATAAATTGACTTTTTGTCCAGCTTTAAGCCACATTTTTATACTTCATTATAGTTTTAGTCATCAGACTTAACTTAAAAATTAGATCTAAAAATAACTTTAAAAATAACATACAACAATAACAATAAACTTGCATCAAACTGTAGCCCCAATACAGCAGAAACTTGATTCTGCTTTTACCCAGTAGCAATTTTGAAGTCCAACACTCTGCAAAACATCTTTAACCTATTTTCTCCCACATTGCTGGCTCTATTGACACCAAACTTTGGGAGTTCCATCTCCAAACTGTCCCCCACAAATTTACCATTCAGATTTTTGATATATTAAAAATTGAGCCCACAGTGCATTAAAACGTTTTACTGCATACAGTAGTGTAAACAAATGCTGCAATTTCTTCCAAACTAAATCTTTGATGTTCACGGAAAAAATTCACAAGCTAACGACCCTACATCCCACAACCCTACCTACAGATAATAACATAATAGTATTGTCAACATAAAAAATAGAGCCATCCTTTATAGTTTGGTTTTCATTACCTAAAGCAGTTATTACACTCTTTATTCAATTAAATTCAAATAAATTGTATTATTTAAAGCTATTAATTAAAGCTATTGACTAATATATGTTGCTAAACCTATAGATCACTATAGTTACAATTAACAGGCCACTACACAAGCATTTAACAAACTAAAGTCATATCTTGCATTCCATTTTAAAGGTAAAGTTGTTTTGTAAACTTAAATGAAAAGATGTGTAACAATTGTATCAGTGATTTTAATAATACAACCTATGAATGAACCAATGAACAATTTAGTGCCATAATTTGGAAAATCTTAAATGTCTTGTGAAACAAGTGATGTCTTCAAAGTAGTGATGAAGTGTTGTCTTTACAAGTGTTCACTGCACAGTGAACACTTGTAAAGACAAGTCTTCTGACGAGAAGTCTTGTTAGGAGTCCAGTTCTGTCTTCTCAGGTTGAGCATCCACTGGTCCAGCCTGTTTGGATTACCTAGAGGGAAACATTACAATCAGATATATAAAAGTTTTGGGTAACATCCCTTTAAGACTTCTTATTAAGACAATGCAACTTAAATTACTTCAATGTTCAACCAAGTCATAATCAAATTATTATGGCTAAAATGAAGTAATAGGTCTAATCTAAAAATGCCTATTTTGGTAATAATACAAATTATAATAAGGTTTGGGTTCGTGTACGGTAAAATTTCATATTACCATATAACCTCATTAACCAACTCCGGCTCAACCAATAACATATTGCAACATCTAGGTTAACGTTATTTCTGAAATCATGGGTTAGGGTTAGGGTGACATAAGTGACATTATTAATTTGACATTATTTTTAAATTGCATAAACTTTACTGTAACTTCACACAGTTTGCCCAGTCTAACATTAGCGTAACGTTAACGTTACATTGCCAGTATAGATCGGTATAGTCTTACTTTACATCCATGACATCCTTTCGGCCAGAAGCAAAGCTTCGCTGTGCTGCTCAGTGGTTCCTGCTGCTGACGGTCAACGGGCAGCATGGTCCCAAATAACGTGGTAAAAAATTATTTTCCAACCTCACACAAACAACTTTTGTTCAAAAGTATTATCACTGTTATTTTACCACTCTATTAGGTTATGTTTTGACATTGGTGCAAGCCTGTTTAATAACTGTGGCTAGCAAACGCTCCTGGCTGGGCGTCTTGCTCCGAGGCGGATTCCTTCTGTCTATTGCTAATTAGCTAGTTAACGTGCTAATAATGCTAACATATAACGTTGAGTAAAATATTAGAATTTCACTCACTGAAAGAACTAGAGCATAGACTTCTTTGAGGGTCTGTTAGTACAATTAACCGCACAGCAAGCCATATTATGTGTCGGATATTTGCTTACAAATTTTCTGAAAGGCAAAAACACGGCCGGTTGGTCAAGTGCAGTAACTTGGATTATCTTTAGCTGTAGTGTCGGAGAGCAGAGCTGCAAGCACAGCAGCTAGCCTTCTGTCACTACAGCCACCTGTCAGTCAAAGTGGCCACATCCTTAATTATGCATAATTTTGAGCCTGATTAATGATATAATCTGATAAATTATAAAAAGAAATTCGACCCCCCCAGAGTTGTCATGAAGGGTAAACTTAGCTAAAGAGACCAAAACTGTCTTTTGTACTAGGCTGTAAACATGTTTGTTTCTGCTGTAAAGTTGGGCATTTTAACATCGGGGTGTATGGAAATT
Source organism: Sander lucioperca (assembly GCF_008315115.2). Classification (NCBI taxonomy): domain Eukaryota; kingdom Metazoa; phylum Chordata; class Actinopteri; order Perciformes; family Percidae; genus Sander; species Sander lucioperca. The sequence goes on from NC_050181.1 coordinate 30,140,525, forward strand.
GACTCACTTCTGGAGCAACCCTCAAGTGGCCACTCGATGAACCGCAGTTAGCACTTTTGCATGTGCTTCATTGCTCAGCACGGGAGGTTGCCCCTTGGTTTAAAGGTTATTTCGTTTTTTGTTCAACCTTATTTCCCCATGCATTTGTGTCTAATAGACTTTGAAAAAAAATCTTTAAAATTGGTCCAGTATTGAGCGAGAAAGCAGTGACCGGTCCTTCGGGAACGGGGCTGCAATATAACCTAAGGAGACAATTGGGAACCCTTGATTTTTGTCCACTAAAAGTGATTGATTTTACCACTGACAGGCTCAGATTGTTACTGAAAGTGTCTGATAACATTATCAATCTCACGAGGTGACTTCTTGTCTGAAGACAGTGGTGTGGAGAGTGGAACGCGAGTTGGAAGAAAGGCTTTCCGGGAGTCTGCTGTTTTGGAGTAGGCTACAAAAATTAAAGGTTTGTGTTATCTAAAAGATATTCAGTGGCTTAATATATAATTATAGCATTCATTTGAGCCGGAATATACGGATAAGGAGCGAAAGAGGAGAGAAAGAGATGCAGCAGGCGGAGGATGGTGAAGCAGCTGCTGCAAGCCTGCGGCGCTTGGGAGATTGGTGGTTTTCCTGTGGCTGCTGTGCATGATGCTGTGCCCCTTTGCCCAAAGTGGAAGAATGCCTTTGTTGTCAGGAGTGGGATCTGTTGCTGCCAGATATTGGTGGTCTTGATGTGTTCAGGGATGATCCCTTGGACACTGCACAATGCTGTGTTACCACCAAGGTTATTATAGTTTTGCATTTTTCATTAGTTTTTATTTTTATTTCGTTTTGACTTTTTGGTTTCAAATTCAGTTTAGTTTTAATTAGTTTTTAAAGGGGGTTTGCCAGTTTAGTTTAGTTTTTATTTTTTGAAAATGCTTAGTTTTAGTTTAGTTTTTATTAGTTTCAGTCTTAGTTTGAGTCTTTTTGTATTATGGGTTATTTGTCAGGGGATTCAAAAAGGTCAGAAAAGGTATTGTGTAATAATAACTCAACAAAAGCATCATACAATTTTAGAAATATGTATTCACAATGTATTCAACAATCACCAGTACATAAAATGTAGCCTACATATGGTCATAAATATGTAAACAGTCATAGTGCAAGTAAGTGCAAAATGTGTAAGTGACGTGTTCCAGGAAAAAAACCTAAACAGAACAGACTAAAGAAGACATATATGAACAGGTGTTTTGAACTTTGGTTCGAGTAAAGTGGCAAACTTTTTGAAGTCATTCGACTCACATAGTTGTGTAGACATCCCAGTATCAATACACATATTAACCCACGCTTCGTCCCGCTTTTAGCGTATTTATTAACCAGCAGCTATCGGGTCGCCGGTGAAAGCCCTCCTGTAGTGTTCTCTGTCCTACGATTGTCTCTGTCATGCTGCCTGGCCCTGTACCGGGGTTAGCTTCTGTTTCGGGGAAAGGGGGCTTTGCGTTCTCCTTAAGGTAAGCTAGGTTAGCCTCCTAGCTTGTGTGCGCTTCTCAAATGTACTTTCAAATTCGTGGGATTTTCCCCTGTAATAAATTGTCCACATATTTTACTGTCCTTCCACTGCACTTGCTTTTATCGGACACATTCATAATCAAATAGGACTGCCACTTTCTTCCGAATTTCGGTACCACCATGATGCCAGGGCGAGGGGTAGTGGCACGGACATGTGTTCAAATTGACCTGGAATGTCGGAATTTCTGGGTTGTCAGTCGGAAACTATACATGTCTACGGGAAATGTCATGGTTGGAAAGATATAACGTTATTTGCTCTATGAAAGACATCAACAAAGACGAAAACTAAGGACATTTACTCGATTATTTTATTTTAGTTAGTTTTGCAGACAGACATTACAGTGGCGGCGATCGAATAATGACCATATCATTGAAATCATTTAAATATTGAGCCATGGCACTGAAAATCTTTTAGATAACATTAACCTTTACTCCAAAACAACAGATTCCCGGAAAGCCTTTTCTCTCGCGTTCCACTCTCCACATCGCTGTCTTCAGACAAGAAATTACCTTGTGAGATTGATAATGTTGTCAGACACTTTTAGTAACAATCTGAGCCTGTCAATCATAAAATCAATCACTTTAAGTAGACAAAAATCGAAGGTGCACAATTGTCTCATTAGGTTAAATTGCAGCCCCATTCCCGAAGGACCGCTCACAGCGTTCTCGCTCATTACTGGACTATTAGACACTTATGTATAGGGAAATAGGGTCCAGGTTGAAAAAAAACTAAATTACCCTTTTGTGACCATACCTTTTCTAGGGATTTTGATACCTCAGCCTAGTCCTTTTAAATTGTGATGGTGAGATGAAGTCTCATGTAGGATTAAAGCTTTTCAGCAAATTAGTTAATAAAAGGGTAAATTTTTTCCAGGCTTCATGTCCTCGCAATACCACCTGTTGGTCAAAGTTGGTAAAACAGGCAGAAATATCACAGATAATCTGATTTGGTCCGTGTGGTCAGTGTATCTTTTGGTCATTTGATTTTCATTTCATAAACAGGTATTAAAACAAAAAACAAATGGTTATTTGATTTTCATTTTAAAATTGAAATACAAGGCGTCTTTTCCTTTTCAGGTAGCACTTCAAATTACGGCTCGGTAATAAGATGGTAATAGTGGGGTAACAATGTGATAATAAAGAGGTAATATATAGGTAATAACATGTAATTACCAAAGTAATAACTGGGTAATACATCACAGTAATAAGATGTAATACTGGGGTGATAAGGTAACAGATGTAATAACATGCAATTACCAATGTAATAAGTAGGAAAGGGTTCAATAATAACTATATGTATATCTGGGTAATGGTAATATAGTTATATTAATATTGTAATAACATGGTAATAATGGGGTAATATATGTTGATGTTTTCACAGTATTATAGGCTACTATCAGCGTAATACCTTCCAAATTAGATAAAACGTCTTGGAATTTAAAATTGGTAATTACCATATAATGCTAAAATTCATCCACCATGTTGCAAACTTTTGTTTCAAGGTAATACAAATGTTTAATCTTGTGACTTCTTACCTGGAAACAGGTAGTTTCTGTGTAATAACCATGAATCAGTACTGCAAAATGCAAAACTGCCTGTTGCTGTGTATAACATAACATATAACACCGTGTAACGCCGAGGACCTGCCGATGTGCACTCAACCCCTCGTTCATAATGAATAAGCCGTCACTCCAGTCTGCAGTGTAGTTCAGACGCTTCACTGATAAACCATAGATTGGCTTTATGGTCAAAGATAGTTTTTGTATAATTAACTGCTTTTTAAAGTAACGTAAGAAGTTACTTTCCATAGGGGGTAACTAAGTAAAGTAATGGATTTGTTGTGTGGAACGGGATAATGGACCCAAATGCAGGAAGAGGCAGGCAGGCAGGAGTCGGTTGAACACGACGATTTATTCACAACAAAAAAAGGCAGAGTTCCAACAAACTAGGGTATCCACAAGCCAGATGGAAGCACAAGGTATCCAGAGGAGGCAGGCAAACAAAAGGAACAAAAAAGGCTGAGAAATGCCGAGCAGGACGCAAATAGACACACAAAACGGACACAAAACAATCTGACAAGAGGCAAGGGAGACACAAGGGCTAAATACACTGGGTAATGACGTAACGAGGGGCAGGTGACACAGCAGGTGAAGAAGGCGGGAAAACACAGGAAGTAAACTGGACAGGACAAGACAGAAAAACCAGATCAAAATAAAACAGGAAACAGAAATATACACAGAACAGAATGCACAAAACAGGATCAATTCATACAACGGAACAGAAATATACAGAATAAATATACAAAAACAGGAAACATACAAAAATCATAATACAGGCAACAGAAAAGTCCAAAACCACGACAGGATTACTTTTTTTAAGAAGTAACGAGTAACGAGCAAACACTACTTTTTAAAAGTAACTTCTGGCATTATGCAACATGACCCCACACAAATTGCAACAGAAACTCTTTCAACTGATCTAGTCTCATAAAAGTCTCCTCTATAACATAAAAAGTCCTAAAAAATCCAAGTGGTGGAACGTATTGGAAAATACTGAAATCAGTAATGCAAGTTTCCCATTGCCTATGTTAAAGAGACACTACAGGTGAATAGGGAAAATATTTGAACAGATATCTCCATTAAACTTCTCCAGTTGATTATTTACATTAAGACAATCTCTTGTATTACAAATATTCTGAACGTGTATGTTTAATTATACAAATAACTGAGGCATTGTCTAATTAAATATATGTGCTAATTTGCATAAATAATGGTGTTTCAGTATTTTTCAACTTGGACTTGAACTTATATGTTATAGAGAATTTTAGGAGTGATAAACATTTGTCAGATTTTCTGTTGCAATTTATGGGACATTCACTCCTTTTTTCCCACAAAATGCTTGTACTATCTCCCCCCGCTGAGACAACTTCGCTGCGAAAAGAGTCGATACCAGCTCAGAAAATAATAGGGCAAATAGGGAAATAAACGTGTAACGTTACATATAAAATAAAGTCCCCTGAAATAAATAAAAGTAAAACATATATTTAGGCTAATGAACTATATTGACTAATTTATATCTTTATATGTATTGCCTCATTTATTCATTTCAGGATGTATTTCATAGCCATATTTATGTATATTTATGTAAAGAGGTGCAAAAAAATGGAGGATCAGTCGCTCAGGAAGTTGGGGCACAAGTTTCCCTCAACTGCATTCTCTGATACAGTCTATGGTCACATCATGTTTTAGCCATTTTCAGAGCAAAATCTCCTCACATTTCTTGCAGGAAAAATCCTCTTGCACCCCCACGTCCCTGTGATATGCGCACAGAGATTTCTGCACATGACAGGCCTTTTCATTCACTGCTTTTTTTCGCCATGTCTAAAATCACATCAGTAGGAATCCAGAGTAATTTTAGCCTGTGCTGAAAGCAACACTGGTACACTGACGCTGTTGCCTTGAAAATGACAACAGAATATAAAAAAACAGGCCTTTTTTCATTTCTGTTTTCTAATGATTTTATTTTTTGTTATATGAAATAGAAAATGAAAATCAAAGCATATTTAAAATTTCTCTCATCCCCCTTTTTTTTAGATCAATTTTTTATTATTTTTATATTTTTGAACATACAGAACAGAATAACACAATTGAACAAGAACAAAAACCATCTCCCACCACCACCCTGTGCGGTCTCGAGGAAAACAAAAACAAACAAATAAGCAAAAACAAAAAACAGAAATCACACCTTGCCTAGTCACTCTCCTCTAATTCTTGTGATGCTGAGGTCACTGCTGCGTTTTTCCATAGATCTATAGTCGATGATTTGGCTTTGTTAATCCTTGCTGTAGAGAGCTCAAGCATAACTATGTCTAGAAAATACGCCAACCACTGTTTTATACAAAGTGAGTGGGGGGGTGGGAGGGGTGTCCAGCGTTGAGCTATCATTTCCATGGTTGCGATTGAGCCGGCTAGCCAAACTTTCTTCTGTCTCCCAAGCAGGTGTAATTTAGAGTCATCATTAAGTAACAAAACAATTTGGTCAGTAGGAATTCGACATCCTATCACATCAGATATTATTGATGTTGTTTTATTCCAGAACTCATGCACCTGTTCACACTCCCAGACCGTGTGCAGGAAAGTTCCAGTTTGTTCAGGTTGACAGAACGTGCAATAGGGAGTGGGAATGACTTTAGAGACATATCTCTTCTGAGGAGTCCAGTATGTCCTATGACATATGTTGAAGTGGATATGCTGGTGATTTGGGTTCTTGCAACAATGGAAAATGTTGTCCCAAACTGTCCCCCAATTAATTGCGTTCCCCTCAGAGTAGGGGGACCGATTCTGAGTTGCGTGTCCCGAGTCCCGACAAAAGCCTGTCGGGACGCTAAAATGTCCCGGTTTACACCAACCACTATGAAATTGTCCCCGTTGTCAGCTATTACATAGCCGATGTGGTCTTATTATAGCCCGACCATTAACTAAACCCATGTAGAAAGACTAATAAAGCGTCCAGCGTATGATTTTAACATTTGTGTGTGTGTGTGTGTGTGTGTGTGTCAGTCAATCGTAGCGGTCTGCGTCTGCATAATCTGTGCGGCCAGTGTTACATTTGTAAACATTGTCGCAATGCCTCTTCTTATCTGTCGCGTTTTAACCAGTCCCTCCAGGTCTGCTGTTAAGTCAGCTGGGTGGAAATGTTTGCACATTTCAAAAGCAGGGAGATTCCGTTCAAAAATGTAGGTCTTCTTTGTCAGTTCGCCATGTGTCTACCGGGCACAAATGCTCCTGTTGAGTGGATATTTCCGCTCATGAACAACACATGGACTGACGAGAGGAACTGTATGACCATTCCCACCTTAAAGGGGTGATTCAGAATTTTGGACATAGGACCTCATTTCCAAGTTAGCCAGTGTGTTATTTATCAGTGGAGACAGTTTTCATCCAGTCCTTCCAGTTGCAGAGTTCACTGGTGCTAGGCTAGCGCAAGTCAACAGTATCTGCTAGCCTGCCATTAAAAGCAGTCTTACACACTCCACAGTACACCCGAGGCAAATAAATTATAACGCCAGACTATCGATGTAAATGTCTGTTGATAGAATAATGTTAGAATTAAAACTACCCTTGCATCGCATTGCAATAGTTATACTTTGTTCCCTGTAGTTGGTAGCATAGGCTACAGCAGCGGCGGAGTGATATTACCTAGGCTACTGAGAAAGCCGGTTTACATGACAATTACATTCCATGACAATCACACAAGTTTATTTACCTGCCGCTGTGAGCTCCAACTAATTCCACTCTGCCAGGCTATAACTCACATAACGTTACCGGTACATGAAAGCACATGGGCTAGCAATTTGCATGTGAACTGTCCAGCTGTGTTACTGTTACTGTTGTGAACTGTGTTACATTACTTTTCTGTCAGCAATTACCTAAAGTTAGCGGTTAGCCCAGCCAGGTATCTACCAAGAGTGTAGCTATACCGTTAGCTAACGTTGTCACTCTCCACAATGCATTGAACAGTAACCTTCCACTAACGTTGTCAGTCTCAATCTATCAGTAGCAGCTAGGCTAACGTTATGAAAGGGGCTAGCTTTATTAGCTAGAGTAGCCTACCAAAAGTTATTCTGTTCATCAGTAGCTGTTGGTGCATCTAGAAAGACGGATGGAACCATATTCGTTGAGACTTGTGGTCCTTTAGATTGCGGGGTTTTTCAATGTCGTCTGGTCTAAAATGATCACTACACATTTGCCAGTTGAGGGTCTCCACCGGTATCTGTCCAAGACAGCAGCTACTAGGTTTCTCGACTGGAGTGCGCTTCTCTGTTTACTTTATGGCGCAGTACTACTAACCCGAGCTAAGTAAAATTCCACCGCTGCTGAGAAACTAGTCCCTCAAAATGTAATGCGATCATTGAGATGCAAGGGTAGTTTTATTTCTAACATTATTTTATCAACAGACATTTACATCGATAGTCTGGCATTATAATTTATTTGCCTCGGGTGTACTATTGAGTGTGTAAAAACTGTTTTTAATGGCAGGCTAGCAGATACTGTTGACTTGTGCTAGCCTAGCACCAGCAAACTCTGCAACTGGAAGGACTGGATGAAAACTGTCTCCACTGATAAATAACACACTGGCTAACTTGGAAATGAGGTCCTATGTCCGAAATTCTGAACCACCCCTTTAAAGACGCTACTCGTCACACGGGCCAATTTTGCTGACACCTGTGCGCAATTTCACAGTAGGCTTTCAGCCAACAAATTGATTCTTGAGCAAATTCACTCCTCTAACAAATACTGTATATGGAATGAATGTTTCCAATAGGGAAGCTATCTGCTCTATCAAATGAGATTACATTTGTGTGTGTGTGTTGTTGGTTAGAATAACACTGGTAACACTTTACGGTAAGGGTAGGCCTACATGAATTATCAAATTCTGATTTGAACACAACTTGTGCATAATGATGTACCCACCTTACCTAATGCTTTAGTTGATGTGTTGTTCATACATGAGGTCATGAATGAGAGGCTATGAACTCATGTCAATTACTGATGATTCATAAGATTTAAAGGAATGACGTAATGCACAAATCATGAATTAATTCATGCATGAATTCATAATTCATGTAACCTTACCGTAAAGTGTTACCATAACTTTAGTTCAAGTCTGTGGCAGCAGTTCCAAATCATTTGTTTAGTGCCATGGCATGCAATGAAAAATACCTTTTCACAAAGTTTTTCACAAGTTCAGTGGGTGCATTTTCCAAAAGAATGCTTTAATTCTGAAAAATAAAGTTGGTCCCACACGAAACTCACTTAATGTCTTTTAATATTATTTCTTAGATATGTAGGTTACATACTAAGAAAATTCATGAATATTAACTGAGATACCCCATTATGTTGTGAGCAGTAGGCCTATGTGTGCTGTTGGCAAAATTGTGTCTAATCTGTCTGTGTCTATGTCTGACCTGGGCTGGCACATGTTCACATTAAAAAGCGTGTGCATGCACGAGCACTACGTTCACGCGCAAAGTGTCCCGGTTTTAGTTCCGGAAAATCTGGTCACCCTACCTCAGGGCTCAGCTCTCGCTCCCATTTCCTTGCTATTGGGAGTTCTCCTATGGATACTTGCATCAGTTTAGCATAGATCTTGGACGCTAATCCTCTCATAGGAAAATCAACAAATCATTTAATAACTGGGTGCGGTTCAAGACTGTTTCCCCATGGCACTCTATAACATTTTAGGGCTGCTCTTAAGCGCAGATACAAGAAGAAGGATGTCCTGGGGACCTCAAAACTAGCTCTTAGGTCTTTCTCATTGAATAGCTGGTTTACAGTATAAATGCCTCTGTCACTCCACATCTTACAAGCAAAGGGTTTGTTACCAGACAAATCTATCAATAGCAGCTAGGCTAACGTTATGAAAGGGGCTAGCTTTATTAGCTAGAGTAGCCTACCAAGAGTTATTACCTGTTAATCAGTAGCTGTTGGTGCATCTGGAAAGACGGATGGATCCGCATTTGTGGTCAGTGACTTGTGGTCCTTTAGATTACAGGGTTTTTTCAAAGTCTTCTGGTCAAAAATGATCACTACACATTTGCCACTTCAGTAGAGTCTCCGCCTTGATGTCCAAGTCAGCAGCAAGAAGCCACAGTTGGTTCCTTTCTGGATCTCCCAATGGAAATTTGTGGAAACTTTGTGGTGCCCATCTGTTTGGTTTATTTTTACAATTTTTAAATGCACACTGAATCACCATGTTGCCTAGTCCTATGTTTCCAATCCAATGCTTCGATACCAATGTACAAGGCTATTACTGGTTGTCCCGACTGTAGTGCGCTTCTCTGTTTACGGCGCAGTACTAACTGCACTAACCGGAGCAAAGTGAAATTCCACTGCTGCTGAGAAACTAATCCCTCAAAATGTAATGCGATCATTGAGATGCAAGGGTAGTTTTATTTCTATTATTCTACATTATTCTATCAACACAGACATTAAATCGATAGTCTGGCATTGTAATTTATTTGCCTCAGGTGTACTGTGGAGTGGGTAGTGGCAGGCTAGCAGATACTGTTGACTTGCGCTAGCCTAGCACCAGCGGACTCTGCAACTGGGGGGACTGGATGAAAAGTCCCCTGATAAATAACACACTGGCTAACTTGGAAATGAGGTCCTATGTCCAAAATTCTGAACCACCCCTTTAAAAAGGCTCTTGACCTGACCCCTTGTACTCTCTGACATTTGGGCCAAGGCTAGGAAGCTGGTGGGATATTTGTTACGGCTGCTGCTGGCACTTTCCACATGCCAAGTAGGATGTGAGGTCTTCGGTGGGAGATTGGTCCAGTCAAATCCAATCCCTCCCATTTCCTGCTTGGACCTAGAGGACACTGATTGGAGCAGCAACCTGGCTAGATCTCACTTTCGTTATTTGATAGCTCCTCGGTCCTTGGCTGAACCAGAAGTTTTCTGTCCCTCCTTCGAGAAGGCCGTCTCAAAGCTCTTATTTCTGCTCTGAGGAGCGACCATCAAGGAAAGAACACCAAGGAGCTATTAAGCGAGGATACACAAGAGCAGCCTTCCCAGAAGCCGTGCAGCTGAAAGGGTTGCTAACTCCGCCTACACATGAATTCATGTGACGCTTGAGAAGAAAGGACGTCTCTTCCCTCTAAAACACATTTGCTCGTTTCCTCTCTCCTCCCATGATTTCCTCCCGTCTCTCATATGCTTCCTCGATAAGAATTAGGTCAATTAACTCTGAGTTTAGTTAAAGGTCCAATATGTAATACTGACAGCTAGCATTTTTTTTTACATTAATAAACAGAGTAACTAGATGCTGCTATTTTAAGGTTATAAAAGCCCTGCCCGATTGTAACAAAGTGGGAATCATACTGTCCAACCTTGAAGCTGGCAATGGTATTGTTAGCCACAAGAATATTCCATAACGTTACATACATAGCAAAGTGATCTGTAGAGAACATAAGCTGTGTCCCAAGCCAACAATTCAGGCTACACAGTTGTTTTACCAAAGTTAAATAGCATGTTTCCATTATGAGAAAGTCAAACGTGCAGTTTCTGTCACGTCTGTCATGGTGGTTGTACACAGCCGAGGCTCGCCCGCTTGCCTGTTCCTCCGGTAACGTTAGTGTATGCTAGCATGTGTTTTTTTGCGAGTAATTAACTTGAGTACTCTATAATTTAATGCTAGCACATGAATGTTGAAATGACTGAAAATGCCCATCCCTACTACGTTAGCCGTGATAGAAGTTAATGAAGCTTAATGCTTACCTGTTCAGAAGGAAATCGGCGTCCTTTTGGGCTCTAAGCTGTCTCCAGCTTTTAAATGCATCTCCAATATTTACCCGTGTTTTACCACATCTCTGGTCATGCAACTGTTTAGAAAGAGCTTTTTTATAGGTCAGGTAGAATGAATCTAACTTTGTTAATCAAGTTTGTGTGGTTGCTACTACCATCGCTGCAGCCCGTTTTTGAGTGTTTGCGTTTCATGTCTGGCAACCCGGGTGTCAAAATGGGCAGTTCACAACAACACACAAAATAAAATAAAAACAGACAATTTTAAAAGGAGAAAATACTGGCTTTAGTATTGTTGTCACAGAAGATAGTATTTCAACTTAGCATGTTTCCTTAATATCAAATACAGTAAATATATTATATTGGACCTTTAACCCTGGGTAAAGGGCGTGCACAAGCGTATCAAGTCCCACATCAATGGAATGCAGATAACATGATACATCATAGCAATAGGACAAAAAAAGGTGAACCTGTTAAGCTTTCACTTGAAAACAGAACTGAACCCACTAAGCAGACAAAAGCAGGTTTAAATGGTTTATTTACAAAAAAGGAGAACTGCAAAAAATGGGTTTAAACAGGGAAGCTGGGCAGGGAAGCAGGTTGTCGGTAGTCTGGGTTACAGGTTGCAGGTGGTTAAATGAACTGGCAGGTGAGTGTGACTGATAATCAGAACCCTAATGCAGACAGACGCAGAGCCAGGAGTGTGAATGAAACAGGGTTTATTAAAAAGTACTGAAGTGGCAAGTCCAGGTTTCCAAGGGGGGAGGAGGTCAGGGGAATTCCGAGAAGAAGCGGGTCCGTCAGAGAGAGGCAGATGAAAAGACTTGTGGTGGGGTCCAGTGGTGATGGTTCCGGTTCGGTGTGTGGCTGGAGTGGCGCGGTAGCAGGAGTCAGGTTCCAATGGCAGTGTGGCAGTATCGTTTATGATCTGACACAGAGTGGACGAAGACCGGCTATATGAAGCAGAGGTTGATTGAGGCAGATGAGAAGCAGCTGGACACCTGACCCCACTCCTGCAATTAGGACAGACAGAGAGAGAGGGGAAGAGAACAGAGAAGCTACCTAGAGGCAGCGGGCCTAACACACTGTTCTGAAGGTGGACTACAGAATGGCATCTGGATACTTTGCCCCGTTTGTTTTCACCGTGTTGTTTCATGCTGGCTCAATAAACGTGGACAACCCGGTAGAAAATATTACTTCATCACCATTTTATTTCCTATCTTATTCTGCATTAATTATGTTGTTTCATGTGAAGCATTCACTGCATGTCATTTGGTCATTATAAAGCACTGGGCTGTAGGCTGTTTCTTGTATGAAAGGTGTTCAGCAAATAAAGTTTATTATCATTATTGGCTGCTCACGCTCACCCTCCTGCCCACAAATATTTATCCGGATGAATCCCGATTAGGTTTATTGTATGGAAATAATTGTTAAATGTATGCAAGATAAGCATAACACGTTAGACCAACGAACCTACTGTAGGCTACATATTCTACGTTATAAGGGTTAGATGGTTGTGGGTGGGTGAAAAAAATACATTATTAATGAGAACAATATTCTCTAAACTGTGAACACAGCAGAGCTGTCCACTGCTGATGTACGCACGAGAACAGCAGTCAGCAGCGTAACTCCATTGATTGTTTCAGAAGCCAAAAGTGAAGTTCTGTTTTCTCTGTCAAGTTTATAACTACAGTTTTTAAAAATAAAAAAATAAAATAACTTATTTGGGTTGGTGTGAGTGGGTGATTTAAGGTAATTGATTTGAATGCCGTCAGAACCAATCTGCGCATTCTCACATAATTCCAACTTTCACACATGGTCAAAATAATGTAGTCATATCAGTAGTGACTTGCAACAAAACATATATATTGAAATAAGCCATGACAGCTCCTGGCTATAAATAAACCAATGTCCGGTGCGCTGTGTAACTTTGGATTCAGCGATCCATTCATTCACAGTTCTGTAAACACAAGCTCACCGTCATTTTACGTGTTGGAGAGGAGAGTAAAGTTCTCACATTAATTGTTTTTTTTAAACCACTCAGACGGTGTCATAAATTACATTATCATTATTGTTAGATGTGTCGAAATGTCTCACAGAAAATAATCATGTACACGCCAAGTGTCACGGTACAACAGCGGACCCAAAAGCACGACTCAGTAAAAAGGTAATGGAGCCTTATTGTCCAGAGAAACAATCCAGGCAAAGGTACAAAATCAGCAGGCAGAAGACGTGGTCAGAAATACATCTAAAGGGATGGCATATTTGCGTCCTTCACAGAGCTCTCTTCCTTTTATGGCTTGCCAAAGTCACACCTCTTTAGCTTTTTCCAGATTAGAGACTTTGTCAAGAAGACATTCCCCCACTTCCCTAACCACCCCACCGAAACCTTGACTGACTCCCTCCTGGCGACAGACCCCAACCGTAAGAAATGCGTTTCTGCATTGTACGATTCACTATACCCGGCCTCCGCAAACCCTCATACTTTGTCAAAAGCTGCGTGGGAGGGTGATCTGAGCATGACTATTACGGACATGCTCTGGCTATGGTTCACTCTTCTTCCATATGCGCTCGTCATGGCCTAATCCAATGCAAGGTCCTTCATAAAGTCGTACACAAACGCAAAATTGTCTAAAATGTACTCCACTGTCCGGGATGCCTGTAACAGGTGTAATCAGTCCCCCGTCAACCATATTCATATGTTCTGGTCTTGCCCTAAATTGACAACCTTCTGGATGAGCATTTTTGACACCTTGAGCAGAGCATATAAATCACACTCAGCCAACATGTACATGTGGGCCCCATATGGGTTGCAAAGGGGCTGCATGGATACCAAGTGGGCATGGGCTTGAACTGGGCAAATTGTCTGGGCCCCATATGGGATATGAGCGGGCAAAGTGGGCATGGGATGGAAGTAGGCGATTTATGTGGGCCCCATGTGAGTTACCTAACATGAACCCCACATGGAAAGCCCATGTGGGCCAACTCTAAGGGCCCCATAGGGGATATAAGTGGGCAGGGTGGGCATGGAGTGTGTAATGTATTGGTGTAGCGCTGGGGGCCCTGTTCAGAAGTGTGGCTTTAGTTTTATTCTTAATGTCTACTCTCAGCCACCGTACTTCTCAGGGTGGCTTTTTGTTTTTTTTTACGTGTGGTTCACAAGAAAAGAATAAAGGCAGTGTGAAGTGCACAACGTCTCCGTCACTGAGAACATTACATGGTGTCAGAATTCTGTCAAGCACAGACTTTTAAACACGTGTAGCTATGGCTACTCCGCAGTTTGAACACCCGAGGATTGACTGGGATGCCGCGGACTTATATAAAGAGTTTGACAGATTTAGAAGTCACGCCACATTCGTCTTTGATGGACCGCTGTCGGGGCTGGAAGCTAAGCAGAAGGCGGGCTGGCTCGGCACGTGGATAGGTGAACAAGGCAGAGAAGTCTACAAAACGTTGGAATGGGCGGATGGTGAGAAAGGAGATCCTATTAAGGTACTGGATAAGTTTGAAAGCTACATCAGACCGAGAAAAAATAAGAGGATAGCTCGTCACCGTTTCAAGCAGAGGAAACAAGGTGCAAGTGAGAGTTTCGACCACTTCGTGAAGGACTTAAAGCTGCTTCTTTTGGACTGTGAATATGCTGAACCGGATGACATACTGATTGACGCCATCATCGCCGGAGTGCATGAAAAAAGAGTGCAGGAAAGGCTATTGGACAGAGGTGAGGATCTGACATTAGCCAAAGCCTTGGAGATTCCACAACAGTATGAGATGTCGCAGAAACAAATGAAAATAGTCAGAGATGATGCTGAATGCTCACAGGTTTCTACAGTGTCAGCTAAACCCAAGAAGTTCAACCACAATAAAAAGACACACTATCCAGATCGTCCCAGGTTAGCGCAGCAGAAGATTACGGCTAACTGCACGAGCTGTGGCAAGCAGTCGGATCATAGGTGGAACAAAGGCAAGTGTCCTGCTAAAGGCTCAACATGTTCCTACTGTAACAAGCCCAATCACTGGATGGCTGTGTGTCGTAAGCGTGCAGTGCATACAATGTGTGTAGAGTCACCAGCAAGTGAACAGACGGATGAGGAAATTCTGAGCATTAATATCAACCAAGTTGTTTCTCCAGTCTATGCTGCAGGCTCATCAATGGATGACAAGTGGACAGTGTGTGTCACTATACTGTCACAGCCAGTAACATTCAGGATAGACACAGGTGCGAAATGCAACACATTGACGCTGGACAGTTATCAGAGACTTTTCCACAAGGGTGAGCTAAAATGCTCCAAGACAGTGCTTCGCACCTACTCCAACCACCAGCTTAGACCTGTTGCTGCAGTGGATTTACCAGTTCACTATAAAACCCATAAGACTGCTGCTGAATTTGAGATTGTGAACATTACACAAGAAAGTGTGCTCAGTGGAACCACAGCAGAAGCCTTAGGTCTGA
Organism: Sander lucioperca; assembly: GCF_008315115.2. NCBI lineage: Eukaryota > Metazoa > Chordata > Actinopteri > Perciformes > Percidae > Sander > Sander lucioperca. Next base: position 30,155,828 of record NC_050181.1, read on the forward strand.
TAGTCAGGCTTGACTCCCTGAAAAAGGCTGCTGAAACCCACAAAAGCGATCTGACTAAGGACAACACGCCCGCAGAGACGGTCCCAGAAGGTCTAAGTGATTTTCCGGAACTGGTACGTACTACAGGGACGCTGCCAGGAAAATACACCATAAAAATAGAGCCAAATGCTAAAGGTGTTGTGCATGCTGTGCGCAGGCAACCAGCGGCGCTAAAGGAAAAGATAATAGAGAAACTAAAGGAAATGGAAGGAAACGGCTACATCGCCAAGTGGAAAAGCCCACTGAATGGGTCAGCTCCATGGTCGCTGTCACACGTGGAGGGAGCGTAAGGATTTGCATAGATCCCAGCGACCTAAATAAGGTAATCAAAAGAGAGCACTACCCCATGCACACAGTTGAGGAGGTTGTATCCTCCATGCCAGGCGCAAAGGTATTTTCTGTTCTGGATGCCAAATCTGGGTTTCTCCAGATAGAACTAGATGATGACTCATCGCTTCTCACCACGTTTAACACACCAGTTGGCAGATTCAGGTGGCTGAGACTACCATTTGGAGTTAAATGTGCCCCTGAGATTTTCCAACGCATCATGGATGGCATGCTGGAAGGAATATCAGGTGCCACAGCCATCATGGATGACATTCTAATCGCTGCACCCGAAACGTGGAAACACATGATGTAATTCTGCCCAAAGTCATTGAGAGAGCCACAAGCTACAACCTGAGGCTCAACTTCAAAAAGTGCCACATTCGACAGAGCGAGGTGCCGTATGTGGGACACTTATTGACAGCAGATGGTGTTAAGCCAGACCCGGCTAAGGTTGAAGCAGTCAGGTGCATGGCTCCACCCACCGACAAGGAAGGAGTCCGCCGCTTCCTGGGGTTTGTCACATATCTGTCAAAGTTCATTCCTAACCTCAGTGAGGAAGACGCGCCCCTTCGTCAGCTTATTAAAAGCAACGTGGAGTTCTCATGGCAGCCAGCTCAGGAAAAAGCCTTTGGCAGGCTAAAAGACTTGTGCTCTCATCCTCCAGTTCTAAAGTACTATGATCCAGCTGAGCCTGTAGTGATATTTTGTGATGCAAGCAGCAGCGGATTGGGAGCTGTGCTCCTGCAGGACGACCGTCCTGTCGCTTTTTCCTCCAGATCGCTGACGGACGCCGAAACTCGCTACGCTCAGATAGAGAAAGAAATGCTCTCTATTGTTCATGCGTGCACAAAGTTTCATCATTACATATTTGGCAAGCAGGTTACTGTCTTTAATGACCACAAACCACTCGAGGACATCTTCAAAAAAACGCTGCTCTCAACCCCCATGCGCATACAGCGGATGCGCTTGCGCCTTCAATGGTATGATTTAGATGTCAAGTACAGGAGAGGAAAGGATATGGAGCTGCCTGACACTCTCTCAAGGGCTCAGCTGAAATGCAACACGCCAGAGCTGGACGGCTTAGAGTGTGTTTCTATGCTAAACTATGTAGCAGTAAGTGATGAAAAGTACAGTGAGCTGCAAGACTGCACAAAGAAAGAGCTGAACCTCCTACAGCACATAATCCAGCAGGGATGGCCAGAACATAGGAGAGACGTTTCTGTTGCTGTTCAGCCATACTGGGATTCAAGGAGCCAGTTCACAGTATGTGATGGAGTGGTGTACAAAGGACTGCGCATAGTGGTGCCGCCCACCATGAGACACCGCATGCTGGAGCTCATACATCAGTCCCACCTGGGGATAGTGAAAAGCAAACAGAGAGCACGTGAAGTGCTTTACTGGCCAGGCATGAGTGCTGAAGTAGAGGACATGGTGAGAAACTGTAGTAAGTGTGCAGAGTTCCAAAACAGACTGCCGAGACTGCCACTACTACCAACAGTAACTCCAGAACTGCCTTTTGAGCAGGTGGCATCTGACATTTTTGAGTGGGACGGGAAACATTATGTAGTGCTTGTGGACTACTACTCAAAGTTCATTGAAGTAGATGTACTTACAGACCAGCGTAGTCGCACTGTCATTGAATCACTGAAAGCTCAGTTTTGCAGACATGGCATTCCCGCTGTATTGAGAACGGACAACGGCCAGCAGTACGCAGCTGAGGAGTTCAAAAGCTTTTGTGAGAGCTACGGCATCTCCCACCGCACATCATCACCTCACACTCCTCACTCTAATGGAGAGGCCGAGCGAGCAGTACAAACGGTCAAAAGACTGTGGTACAAAGCTCAAGACAAACAACTAGCACTGCTTGACTACAGGACAACCCCTCTTGAGTCTGTAGGCTTGTCCCCCGCACAATTGCTGATGGGTAGAAGGCCCAGAAACAAACTGCCTACTGCTCAACAGCTGCTTGTCCCAAAGTCCTACGACTCCTACAAGATAAAGCATCTACTGGACTACTGGTTCTACTATGACAACAGCAGAGCATCTAAACAACGCCCACCACTAACACCTGGACAAGAGGTCAGAGTTGAACCGTACCCTGGGAAATCAAAGTGGTCCCCAGCAGTTGTTGTTGAGAAACACAGTGCGCCGAGATCATACATTGTGGACTGTGGCGGCAAAGAGCTTCGCCGTAACAGTCAACAACTTCGCAAGAGCACAGCTGTAGCAAATCAGTCACGTCACTTCGCGAGTGATGAGCCCTGGACTGAACCAGCTGAGGCTGCTTCCGGCCAGGAGGTGGTCTTCCCTGGTGGAGTGCTGCCTTCGCCTGTGGGAAATCTCCTAGACTCTGGCCAAGTTCATCCTTCCGGGTCATACACCACCAAACGAGGAAGAGTGGTGAAACCCCCTCAAAGACTGGATTTGTGATTGTTTCTTTTATAAAGTTTAATAGGAATTGAGCATGTTCTGTGACTTACTCTGCTAAGTAAGGCTACTGTGAGAGTTGTAGCAACAAGTTAAGTTACACACTTTCTTTCTGTGTGTTATGTGCTAATATAATATTTGAATTGGTGGCTTCATTCAGGTTTGTGCTAATGTTAGCCTTATTATAGAATGCTGTCCCATTATCTACAATTGCGGTATGTCCTTCTCTGAAGAGGGGGAGATGTAATGTATTGGTGTAGCGCTGGGGGCGCTGTTCAGAAGTGTGGCTTTAGTTTTATTCTTAATGTCTACTCTCAGCCACCGTACTTCTCAGGGTGGCTTTTTGTTTTTTTTACGTGTGGTTCACGAAAAAAGAATAAAGGCTGTCGGTACACGATCCGTTCTGCCTGCACGATCCGTTCTGCACATGCGCAAAATGTTCGCGCATGCGCGGTTGTACGAGGATTTACGACACTGCACGATCTGTTCCAAATACAATCACTCAATACTTGTCTTTATTGTTATTACTGTGAAGTCTTAATTTAGCTGTAGCCTGCTTTTCCCATTACGTTTGAGTTAACGTTATTTTAGACTGAATCTAGCTGTCAGCTAGCGGTTAGCCGAATTAGCTGTTAGCTAAACTAACGTTAGCTTCCCGGTGGAGGCTAGCCATAGGCTAGCGTGGAACAGATCGTGCAGGTCGTATGGATACGTAAAACAGTATTATCTTGCGCATGTGCAGAACGGATCGTGCAGGCAGAACGGATCGTGTACCGACAAAGGCAGTGTGAAGTGTACAACGTCTCCGTCACTGAGAACATTACAGGGTGGAACTGGGTATCATTTCTTGGGCCCCATATGGTTCCTTCAACATGGGCCCACATGGGAACTTGTATTAACATTGTTTTTGACAAAGGCAGACGCTGGCCAGGCTTTTCAAAATTAAGAGTTTAGTTTATACGCATGCATATTGCAACATACTGTAACGGTCACACTGCGCGCTTTTATTTTGAATTTCTACGGATCAGCGCCGACAGCAGCAGAGTAGAGCAGCAGTCCGCAGTAGCAGCAGTGCGCTTTCAACACTGGTGAGTAGCATACCTGTCTCTCTATTATATAAAATTATGTAAAATGTTTGTATTAAACCGTCATTACTATCGAAGTATTGTGAGCTAAGACACTGGGGAATTTGCAAAAATGCTTGTTTGAACTCAGCTAATGTTGAGTGTTTTAGCTAACTTTAGCTTGTCTGGTAGTCAAACCACTGCAGGACAGACACAGTGGCTGTGAAGAAAGCAGGGAAGGCTGTCATCACGGTGCTGTGTCTGATGTCAAACTGCGCACACTTTGCTAAAGTGCAGGTGAACCTGTCTCCACCTTTGCTACGCTCACCGGCCTGTTTTCAGAAAAGTGCAGGAATACGACGTGATGCAAGTTGCAACACAGTACATGTGAGTCTCACAAGAAACGTGACACAAAAAGAGATCTATGGATGCATTCCTACTGAACCCCGAGATGACCGTTGACCACACTGCAGCGATTTCAGTCACTCAATGGTGAAAGTAACAGTTTCTCAGATCCTTTTTAGGCTACTTAAGTAAAAGCAGAAAAATACTGCCGTCTGAAAATACTCAATTACAAGTAAACGTCGTGAATTCAAAATGTTACAAGAGTAAAAATACATTAGTATAGCAGCAAAATGTACATAAAGTAACAAAAGTAAAAGTACTCGTTGTGCAGCAGTGTTATATTATTAAAGTATATTTTATTGTTTGCTTGTGTCACTAACAAACGTGAAAGATTGGAATGTTCTTCATCAGTGTTGGGCCCCTTTACTTTGGGTAAATTATTAACTACTGCATCATACCATATACTGTAAGTGTATCAAATGTTGTTTTTTAAATAATAATACACTTTATTTATATAGCACCTTTCAAGTGCATAGCAAATCTTAAAAAAAGAAAAGGAAAGAGCAGAGAATTTAAACAAAAGAATAGAATAGAATATTAAAATATATTCTTTTATGTCAAATCAACTGAAAAGTAACTAAAGCTGTCAAATAAATGTAGTGGAGTATAAAGTACAATATTTCCATCTGAGATGTAGTGGAGTGGAAAAATAAAGTAGCATCACATAGGAATACTCGAGTAAAGTACAAGTATCTCATAATTGTCGTTAAGTACAGTACTTAAAGGTGCTCTAAGCGATGTTGGGTGACGTTACTTCTTGTTGACGTTCAAAGTATTTTCAAACAAAACAAAGACTAGCTCGCTCCTCCCTCCTCATCCCGTCCCCTCCCTTCTGTGCTTCAGCACAGATCAACATGCCCTGGATTTCTTTCAGTTACCCGGCTTCACCTAACCTAACAACCGTGGTCCCGCATAACCTGTATCACGACGCTGGTTAACAACTAGTTCAATCAACCCAGGGTTTCCCAATCCAGCGGCGCGCACGTTCACATAAAAGAGGCGGTGTTTGCACAGCATGACCAATCGCAAACATCTACCAGAGCTGCATATTTTATAAAAGAAGAGCAAACTATAATTCTACATAAATATGAAGAACACAGACACGGTTTTACAGGCTAAACGCAGGAAGGAAAGCTGGCAAAAAAAGCCAACGCTGTTATGCGTAAATCACAACGCTTAGCTTATCAATATCCAGTGGTGTAGTCTTCGTGATAGTAAGCTCCAGGATTTCCAAATACCCACTTAAAAATGCCCAATGACACGTAACAACATACTTTCCATTATATGTTTGATATATTTTGAATTGTCATCTGTGCTTTTTTCTTCACATAGGCTCAATGGAGGTATTTCACCATAAATTGGTGCATAAAAGTATCAGAATGCAGGAAATGAAGTCGTTGATGCTTAAAACTTCCCTAGGGGAGGACACCCAGACCCCCCCACTATGATATGCCCCCCTCCTCCCACAAAGGCAGATTCTGGCCAATATACAGTACAGTACACCCACTACAATACATTACACTAAACTGGTCACTTCCCCATCAGTCAGGCACAAGATCTGACCATATATAATTACATTTTTGCTTTCCATAAACTGTTGTTGCTTTAGGCTTTTATTTCAATTGCAACCCTGGCAGTGGTACGCGATCCTGAGAGAAAATAAAAAACAACATTAAAACATAATTTAAAACCGATGTGCGCATTGGCAACTAAGGCCTGGATACCCGACCCGAGCCCGACGGGCCGGTGCTGCGGCTCCTTTAAGAGAGTGTGTGTGTGTAAAGTGGGCAGAAGAGAGATAGAGAAAAGAGGAAGCAGACGTGTAGATGTGACCGGAGCAGAGTTGGTGGAATAAGTTTAAGTTTTGTACACAGTGTGTGCGGCGTCCGAGATAAACCCCAGACTGAAAACCAAGTTCATTCATCTGCTCACCAGAAACGGGATTTTAACCTGGAGGTAACGAGTCTCCCCTGGTTTTCTGATCACGGTCGGAATCGAAGCGATCAGGAAAGGTTAACACATTGAACATTTTAAATTAAACAGCTTATTAACGTGAGCTTGTTCCCCCGTGTGCGCTGATGCGCTCATCTGTTGACATTTCCGAATGCCTTCCAGTTGCTTAATAAAAGCGGGCTTTCCACACAAACAAACGTACATGTGTCATTAGTATGAGAAAAAAAAAACGAGATTTTAACTGTGTCGGGCTCGGACATAAATATTATAATGCCTGACGGGCTCGGGCTGGGTTCGGTCACGGCTCTGTCGGGCTCGGGCCAGGTTCGGACGAAAAAATTTGGCCCGATCCAGGTTCTATTGGCAACGCACGGCTCAAGAAGCCAACAAATACCCTATACGTAATTCCCTCTGCTGAAAATCTATATCTTTCATAAAAATACCCATCAGGGAATGTTAACGGGATTGTCGGTCTCTAAATGTTTTAACTTTTATGAGCGCACCTCTCTCTCTCTCCGCCCACCAAGCTCCAGCTGATCTTCTAAGAACGGTGACGCCGTTATCAGTCGAGTATTGATTGGTCAGTAGGCGGTGCTTTTACACCGGTTGATCTCTAATCTCCAACATAACCTGCTCCCGACCAGGTTAGGTGTTCAGCATTAGTTACCACGGCGATTGAACCCGATCACAAACGATCCACCTTCGTGATACAGAAAACCCTGGGTTAGCTCGTTAACGCCAAATCTCGCTTCGTAGTACAGGCCTCTGGTTGGACCACTTTATTTTTGTTGGCGTGTGTGGACCCTAGGCAGTCTACAGAGACCGCGTTTTTTTTACAGTGTGTTTAGGGGACCGGCGGCTCGCGGATAGTGAGGAGATGTTTGCTGTATGTGACAAAACATGTTGTAGCCTAAAAAATGCGTGACATCGCTTAGAGTACCTTTAAGTAAACTTAAGTTTAACCTGTAACCTGCAGAGTCTATTGTGTGCTACTGAATCAACTGGAGGACAAAGCACAGAGATGCTACCTGCTGAGGGGCAGAATAGAAATGTTCATTTTTTAAGTTGGATAGACATTATATAGGCCTATATCTCAGACTCCCTCTCAGCATTGGGTGTGTAAGATAAATAAAAACATGCACTGAAAAGTTATGTAGATGGTTGATTTTTTATAAAAGTCTTAAGCGTAATAGATTGAAAACGTTACAATAGAAAACTAACAATAGAAAAGCTGTTCAAAATCACCCTTTTCCTTTAAAAATGCTCTTGGTCTTAAGTATTTAGATTGTGTAGGTTAAAGCAACCATTTTACCCAAATAATGCTGGTTCTATTGGCATTTCAAATCTGAAGCCTGCATTGTACCATTGAAGCCTTGTGCATCAGTTATTGCTTTTAGTGCATTTTAATGTGAAAAAATGTGCATCGTTTTATTTTGATTATTTGTACACACCTCACAAAGGCCATTGTTTAATTCTAAATGGTGTTTAAAGAGAATATGTTTTTAATGTCAACCAAATTTGTTTTACAGAGGCTCTTAAGAAGAATTCATTGACGGCACAGGTGAACCAGCAGGAGGCAGAGAGGGCACTGTCGAAATGGTTCACTGGGGCAAGAGACAGAGGAGGACGAAGGGCATCCAGACAGCCAGTGCCAAATTAAACAGTACTGAGCAGTGGTGGAATATGAGTGAGTTCAGAAAATTTGTATTCAGGTACAAGTACAGTTAAACTGTTAAAATATTACTCAGTTACAAGACAAAATGTTGACACACTGTTACATTGTTTTTCTGGAACAATTATTTTCATTACCAATGAATCTGTTGATCATTTTGTCTGTTATCAGCAAAATATTCGTAAATAAAAAGTTGAAATCAGAGAATGTGGCCATTTTTTAAATTAGATAGAGCCTGACTCAAACCGGTTGGTGATTAATAATTTATTTTTTTGATTAATTTTAAAGCATATCTTACCCAGCTGGGGCCTACCTAAAACCTGGTGTAATCCTGCCTTAAACCCACATAGGCAATTGGCTTGGGGCCAACATGGAACCCGCTGACAATCCCACTTGCAACCCATATTTCAGCCCATACTGTCCCCATGTAGGCCCCACATAGGACTTAAAGCTGGGACCAAGATGGGTCTTGTCTGTTTTGCCCAGCTGGGGCCCATCTAAAACCTGCTGTAATCCTGCCTTAAACCCACATGGGCAATTGGCTTGGGGCCAACATGGAACCCGCGGACAATCCCACTTGTAACCCATATTTCAGCCCATACTGTCCCCATGTAGGCCCCACATAGGACTTAAAGCTGGGACCAAGATGGGTCTTGTCTGTTTTGCCTAGCTGGGGCCCATCTCAAACTTGGTGTAATCCTGCCTTAAACCCACATAGGCAATTGGCTTGGGGCCAACATGGAACCTGCGGACAATCCCATATGGGTGTGATCTGACAATCCCACCTGGGGCCCATGATTCTGCCCACTTTTTACCCACATGGGCCCCACATAAAAATGTTGGCTGGGACTGTCCCACCTAACCCTTTATCAGCCATTTTTGGCATTTCCCCTGACACGGAACTCCCTGTTGCATTGAGGCAGGCCCTGGTGTTTACATCTTTCCTAGCCCGGAGACTGATCTTGTTCAACTGGAGGCTTGCCCGCCTCCCCATGAAACCGTTGGATTAAAGAAGTGCTTGACAACTTGAAGCTCGAGAAGCTTAGAGCATCTATGAAAGGCTCCTTCTTGACATTCCTAAATACATAGAACCCTTTCCTAGAATTACTTGACTCCCTCAGCCTATTTCACGGAGAACTGAACACAAAACAACCCAAGAAGGGCGCAGGAAGGACAAAAGGACAACAAGGCTAGGGAACTGAGGAAGGTGAGCACTAGGGAACTGGGGACAGCGGAGCTTGGGGACAGAAAGGCTGCAGTCAGCTAAGCCTGGGGTCCAGGACTACGAACCGCCGTGAATGTGGAAACCCTCAGACGGCCGAACAGGACGTCGAGGATTCTCAGGCGGCCGATGGCGAAGACGAAACGAGGAGACGGCTCAGGCTGAATCCCTCGGGAGACCTGGCAGGCCAGCGAAGGCTAAACCCTTCTGAAGACCGGCGGCGAATCCCCTCTGAAGGCCAGCGGCGAAGGCGAAACCCCTCTGGTGAAACCCCTCTGGTGAAACCCCTCTGGTGAAACCCCTCTGAAGGCCATCGGTGAAGGCAAAACCCCTCTGGAGGTCGGGCAAGACATCGAGGACTCTCTGGAGGCTGAGCAGGACGGCGGCGGCGAAGCCCCTCTGAAGGCCAAGCAGGACGTCGAGGACTCTTAGGAGGCCGTCTGCAAAGGCTGAGTCCCTTGGGAGGACGGACAGGACTGTGAAGATTTTCTGGAGGTCTGCGGCGAAGACGAAAACCCTCAGGCGGCCGAGCACGAAGGCAGAATCCCTCTGCCGGCTGTCGGCGAAGCCCCTCTGGAGACCGAGCCGGCGAAGGCTGGAGCCAGGCGACGAGTCAGCTGGGCTGGAGACAGGCGACAGGTCAGCTGGGCTGAAGACAGGTGACGGGTCAGCTGGAACCATGACAGGAAACAAGGCAACAGGATCAAGAGTCGGCCGGACCACCGACAAAATACGGGGGGGCAGGAGTCGGCCGGACCGCCGACAAAACACGGGAAACAGGAGTCGGTCGGACCACCGACAAAACACTGGGGACAGGAGTCACTGGGAAGCTGGGCACCGGCAAAATCTCTGGGGCGCCGAGGAACAGCACAGTCTCTGAAATGCCTGAAACCGGCAACATCTCTGGGGCAGTCTCTGGGGCGCCGGAGACCGGCAAAGTCATAGGGACAGTCTCAAGGGCGCCGGAGGCCGGAAAAGTCACTGGGTCCCGGAGACCGATAAAGTCTCAGGGGCATCAGTAAATGAACATTCAGGGAGAGCGGTCAACCTAGACTCTGGGATGTCGATTGACTTAGACTCTGGGAGGTCCGTCGACGTAAACTCTGGAAGAGCGGTCATCGAAGACTCTGGAAGAGCGGTCATCAAAGACTCCGGAAGATCGGTCATCGAAGACTCGGAACGGCTGGACATCAGCTGAGACTCAGGAAGGCGGGTCCGTTGAGGCTCTGGCAGACGAGTCCGCTGAGGCTCTGGTAGGCGAGTCCGCTGAGGCTCTGATAGGCGGGTCCGCTGAGGCTCAGGAGAACTCGTCAACAGCTGAAACCCTGGAAGGGTAGTCATCAGTTGAGAATCTGCACACCACGGGCTTGGGACCGCTGGAAAACGAGGACTCAGGACTCAGTCCACGAGTACCAGGGAATATAGCCAGGCGAGTCCCTTTAAAAGACTGCTTGTTGTAGGGGTTGCCCGCAGAACAGGTAGCAGTGGAGCCGGCAGACAGGACTTCAGGGGAACTGTTAGTAGCTGTACTAGACCCTTCTCTACCAGCTAGAAGGCTGGTTGCTTTGGCCTCCTCAGTCTGTCTAGCACACATAACAGCATATTGGAATAAAGTCACAAATGTCTCGGGCTCACCTCCAGATTGAGAAATGACACGACTCGGAACTGCAGGCAAAGGGGCAGGCTGGGCGACGAAAAAAGAACGTAGCCAAAATGCTAGTAGGCTGAGAAACAGGCTTACATGGATTAAACCTATTGGCAGTTGGAGGAGTAGGAGTGAAAATGAAGCTTATTGCCCAAGGAGGAATAGAGTCATTTAACTGGGGTTTCTCCGACACCTTCTCACGAGCTTCCAACAAAATTCTCTCCTTTTGGTACTCACTGTTAGCTTCCTTCCACATGGCCTTTAGCTCCACCAAATCACAGAAAAGATCGCAAAGTTTATCCGAAATAATCTCCGCTGGATCCATACTGGAGTCGGCTGAGTCCATCTTGGCCAGATTGTACGGTTAGGATACAATAAGCGGACTCAAATGCACGACTCAGGACTCAAGATAACAGGTAAGTGCAATTTATTGTTCAAGGAACAATAAGGCAGAGGTACAAAAAGCGGCAGGCAAAAATCGTCGTCAGGATACAGGCACACGGTCAAGGAAACACTGGGAAAAACAAACTAGGAAAACACTGGAGAGTGAGTTACACGAGGTTAGTCAACAATCTGGCAGGGAACAAGTGAAACAAGGGGGGTATATATACACGGGGATGGGAAGACAACTACACACAGGTGAATCACATTAGGGCGGAGACAGGTAATCACAAATGGCGGGAAACAAACAAAGGCAGGAAGACAAGTGAAGTGAATGAAGACAAACAGTGGATATCAAAATAAAACAGGAAGTCCATGAAAACAAACAGAAAACATGAAACCAACTAAAACAGAAACTTGACACAAGGACAAAACCATGACAATACTGACCGAATCAATGCGTGAGTATTAATGTAAAGAAAAATTTAAGATCTATCTCAAGTATTCCACTTACTCAACATTTGTGTGTATGCACATATCTTTATATTTATTAGGTCAAACCGGCAAAACCAGCAAACAGGCACAAAACGCACTTGGCAGCAACTGAATATGAAATATAAAAATAAACATCCAAAAGGTATAATTTTATCTCAAACAATTGTGTTGTTTAGCCGACCCTTTAGTAGTGGAATTTTTAAAGCAAACAAAGCAACTTTTTCAGCCATCTCAAAACTGGCCGTATTAAATATTGTCTTTTAGGCCTTTATTTGATAAGACAGTTGAAGACGTGAAATGGGAGAGAGAGGGGGGAATGACATGCAGCAAAGGGCCATGGGTCAGAATCGAACCCGGGGCTGCTGCTATATTACAATTGTAATATAATATATGCAAATCTCCAAATTGGTGCTTAATGGACACATTCAACCTCCGTTGTAGCCAATAAAAACAAAGGCTGAAGCTAAAAAAAACACACCACTACCACTTACAGAGGCTGAAGAGATGGTCTTTAGTAGGGATGAGCGAGTACAGCATTATCTGTATCTGTATCTGTTAACCATTATGAATTATCTGTATCTGTATCTGTACTCGGACTGGGCGGGGCCTAACCCGGAAGTGAGTCGGGTTGTCTTGAAATGGGCGGGGCTTTAACCGGTATGTTATTTTAAGCATGCAATTAATATGGGTTGATCAGAAATTGTTATATTTATTGCTGATTAGAAAACTATTTACATGACAGCATCAGCATTGAGCTTTAGATCAATGGTTTTGATCACGATAACAAACAAACTATATACAGAACAAGTTTTGCAACAATGAATACAACACATGCGGTTGCAATTATGAAGTAAAATGTAATGAACAAGAGTTTTCATACTCAATATAACTTTCTTTTTTAACTTATAAATTTGTTATGATCAGTGTGATTTTTTTCAGTCAGCTAACGGTTTAAAAAAGAAAAAAAATCTCCGACAGGCAGAGACGCAACGCGAGTCGCATTCTACCAAACCCCACGTTTACCAGAACTCTACTGGTTAAGTAAAAAACAAACCTGAAGCTGAAGAAACCCTAAACGTTAACAGAAAAGACCCGCGAACCTGAGTGACTGAGGGAGAGAGAGAGAGAGAGAGCTGTTCTCTTCTCAGTGTTCTGTGTGTGAGTGAGCAGTGCGGGACACAGCAACACAATAAATCTGTATGTGTGTAGGGGAGGGGCGCTGTGACTGACTAGCCTATCACAGAACGCAGACACAGTCAGCTACCCAATGAGGATTTTTATTCAATCCGAGCATAGATATTACTCATATTACTCGTATAATACTCGTACTCGGCAAAAGTGCTTTATCCGTACCGGATACTCGTTTCAGCCGAGTATCCGGCTCAACTCTAGTCCTTAGACAGAACAGTGGGCGACATATTGCTGAAGGCATCTCTGGAGGGAGTTCATCTACTGACCCAACCACCCCCCAGGACACATAGACCTACATAAGAGGTTAGCTAGTTATTGAAATATGTCCATTCATCCTTTTGTTAGTGCTAGCTCACTGGTTGGTGTTTTGTATAATAATAATATTAATAATAATAATAATAAAAAGTTGATCACGAAAACAGTTGCATAAGCTGGTCAATGTGCCGGCCGTCATGGAAACTCTGGAGCAGCCGCGAGAATGTGTGGCGTACGCAAAGTCTTGTCTGGCTCTGTAACATGGCGAATTCTAACTGACAAGTGCAGAAAGTCACCAAATATTTCAAAATAAAGTTTCCACTCCAGTTACTGTCATATATCTATGACATTGTCTATGAAAAAAACAATTATATCCGCTGATACTACATAAAAGTTTGATCAAAAGACCAAAACCCAAACAGGAGATGCCATTTGCTGTTTAATTGTAGGTATGAAATGTATGAACTTAGAAAATACATCCCGTCACCCTCTGTATATAGCTATATTGTGCGCACATTGGCTGATTTTCCTCACTGTGCAACCGTCACCAGGGTCTCATGTATAAAAGTCTGCACAGCTTTCATACTAAAAGATGCCGTACGCACAAAACTTGAAAAGTACGTACACAAAGAAATATTTACATGTATAAAATTGGGCGTATGCCAGGTCCTGCACACTTTTTCCTTATACATCACTATCAATTTGAAATCGAGCACGTGAACAGAACATTTTTTTCCTTGCCTCCACCTCCGTGATTAGCACCTCAATCTCAGTCGGTGAAGTTTTCTTTTTTCGTGTTTTGCAGCAGTATTAGCCATTTTGATTGAACAAAGATGACGTCAGGGGCGCATCTATTGTCGTTTGCATATAATTTATATATCGTTCACGTGTGCTCAATTTCACATTGATTGTGTTGTATAAAGAAAAAGTGTGCAGGATCTGGTGTACGTCCAGTTTTATACATGTAAATATTTTTGTGTGTAGACCTACGTACTTCTTAAGTTTTGTGCGTACGGCATCTTTTAGTATGAAAGCCTTGCAGTCTTTTATACATGAGGCCCCTGGTTTTGTTAATTCTTCTTAAACGCTTTTACCAATAAATAACAATAATTTTTCCAAACACCTGGTTTTATGTTGCTTCCCTTTCCCCTCATGAACTGGGTCGTAACATATTTCAGGAGCAGCACCACTGCTTAGGTGTGTTCTTTGAATTCATGACATTTTCTGATAATGCTTTATTCTGTTTGTGTCACTGCTGCTGTAGTTTATATCCTTGATGTTCCACTTCCAGGATTGCTCTGGTGCTGCAGGAAATCTCGCCGGATGCATGTATTTTTGCCAATGTCCGTTTCCTTCCCTTTTTGTGTTGGAATTTTAAACTCCAGTGGATTTATGAGGACAATGGTTAACTGCTCCTCAGTTCTCTGCAGGGTAAATCCAGACAGCTAGCTAGACTATCTGTCCAATCTGAGTTTTCTCTCGCACGACTATTTTACAGCGGGTCCATGCGGAGCTTAGCAACACCCATGACGATTGTGATTGGTTTCAAGAAATGCCAATAAACCAGAGCACATTTTTATCCCATCCCGGAAGGCTATGTGGACTAGCCAGACCCTCCACCGCTCCGCAGCGTGTGGATGGTCTGGCAAAGCGAGACCACTGCTGCTCTGACAATTAAATTAATTGCCTTGTTTCTTTTTAAAGATCCCCTATTATACTCCTTTTCAGTGTCATATTTGTACTCTTGGGGTCTACTAGAATATGTTTACATGCTTTGATGTTCAAAAAACATTTTATGTTTCTCATACTGCCCATTGCTGCAGTGCCTCCACCTGCCACTCTGGCTGCGTTTCATTAGTGGTTCAACATGCCCTCGTTCACTTCCCCTAAGCACTTGCCCTCGGGGGAATCCACGCCGCCCTCGGGGAATCCCCGCCGCCATCTTAAGTGTTGTTTCAATTGTCTGAAAAACTGAAGGGAACTTGGTGAGATTGACCCTTGGAGGGCTGAGGGAATGAGTGAACAACATTGGTAACTCCAGAGGTGGATATCACCCACATTGCATTGCAGTAATGCATTTGCTGCAAGAAAATAGATTCATGGTTACACTGTAAACCCGAATAAGTTACCAGAACTCAAAAAATGTGAGGCAATCAGTTGCCACAATTTTTTTAAGTTGATTAACTTAAAAGTCAAAATTTTCCAGAACTTAAAAGGTTGGATGAATTGCTACATGTACCTTTTGATAACAGTTAAATTAAAAGTGCTCATTTAACTCAACTCAAATATTTGCAGTTAATATGACTTACAGTTTTCTGTTAAGGCAGCTCAATTATTTTCAGTTATTATGACTTAAAGTTTTGAGTTTACAAACCACAGGAATAAGTTCACAGAACTTTAAAAAAATAACTACACAACCACACCAGTTTATGTTAACCAAACTCAATGTTTATTAGTTTGTGTTGTCATTGTTTTAAGTACACATTAGTCAAATATGTTGTTTGTTTACTTAAAAACATGTGACTCAAAACTTAAAAATTTTGTGGCAACTGATTGCCTCACTTACATTAAGTTTACCTAACTTAATATATCTAAAAGTCATGAAAGTCCGCTTTTGAACAGTTAAATTTAAAATTAAATACAAAAATAAATAAACATTTATAAATTAAAATAAATAGAATAAAAAAATAATTTTAAAATATACTTAAATAAATTGTATATAAATAAATAAATACATTTGAGAGATTTTTAAGAAGAAAAACTTCTAGCCTTCCAAATGTGTTCCTGGTCACTTAAGGAACACACCGACTTATTGGGACTTTAGCTTATTCCCCATATCCCCCAGAGTTAGATAAGTCCATACATACCCTTCTCATCTCCGTGCGTGTCTGACGCACCCACTGCTAGCTGCTGAGAAACAGCCATCTTCTAACCGTATACATACTGACAACTATTCTCAGAAAGGGTGAAGCACTGATACTTCTGCTACTTGGGCAGAGTGATTTGCACCTGAGAAGCCCCGTGGTGAGGAGCAGAGAGTTCGCCTGGAGTTCTGCAAGCAAATCACTCCACCCAAGTAGCAGTGCTTTGCCTTCTGAGAATATAGTTCCCAGTTTGTATACGGTTAGAAGATGGCTGTGTCTCATGTGACCTTGTTATTCGTACACGCTGTGACTATACAAATCACAACATGTAAATTGGAAAATGTTGGCGTTATTTTGTCACTTATTAGAAGCATAGATGGAGCCGGTTACCTCCAGGATCTGTGCTAAGCTAGGCGTGGGTGCATCAGACAGAGTTACGACACGCACGGAGATGAGAAGGGTATGTATGGACTTATCGAACTCTGGGGGATACGGGGAATAAGCCCCAATAAGTAGGCGTGTTGCTTTAAGGCCCTAGGAAATAAATATGTATCACAAATTTCTGATATTGACCAGACAACTAATCAGATAGTCAGGAAAATAATCGGAGTAATCAAAAACAATAATAACTAATACCAAAATGAAATTATTGTTTGCTACAGCTATAAAAGAAAAAAAAACACTGCTTTTGGCTTCCTGGTTAATTCCTCAGTAAGGCAACAGGGCAGCAATTTGGGTGAAATTTCAAAAATTCTATAGACTGTTTAAGAACATTTTCACTTAAAACTCTAAAATGTAAATGTTTTACATAACCAGTATCAAATGCACAGTGAAATGTGGGTCATCTTGTGCAGCCCACAATGGTTAAGAAAAACATTAAAACATACAAAACATTAGCGTTACTTTTGCATTATATTAATGAGAACAAAGGCATATTGTGTAGTTTGGGCCTATTGGCTGAACACCTGCAAAGTAGTGCAGTAACTTTTTGAGGCATTATTTAGACAAAAGGAGATAACTTTGAACTAGCCTTTTATAATGCTTTACCCTGCAGCCTTTTTTCAGATGAGTTTCTACATCATTAAGCCATTCTTGAGGGTCTGCAACCTTGGTGGTAGTTTACCACTTTCTAACCTGTTCACATCTTTAATGCAATCAGACAAATGGCAAACATAAAGTGGACTAATTGCAAAATTCACAAAGCTCATTTGAATCATTGAACCTGTTCAATGTTCCACTGGGTCAACCTATGAAATGTGTAAAAATCTATTTACCTGTTCATCATTGATTTTTTTTTAATTTTAGCCAGAGCATCTGCTGTCTTCCCAGTTTTTGATGCCTTCTGTCTGAATAAGGTCATCGGTTGAGGAAGATGGCGGTCAAGCTCAGTATAGTATGTGTTGGGCAGGTTCTGATTTGTAATCCGCTGGAACTCTGCATACAACTGCATAGAAATAACAGCAGGAGGAGAACACTTAAAAAAAACAGTCCAATTTGAAGAATCTAGCACACATTTATAAAGCAAAAATATCGGCCAAATGAGTAAGAATCACAATTTTCACTTTAAAAGAGAGAGCTGATCCATATTACCTCAAACTCTATTTTGAGACCAGGCCAGAGGTCCATGAGCTCGTTCACTGGTGGGCAGGATATCACTATGGTCTGTCGGCATAGGGGGAATGTGGTCTCCATCATCTTTCTTCAACAATATTTGCAAGCAAATACAAAGTAAAATATGATCTGTTCAGTGCCAAAGGTTAAATATCAATTAGGAAGATGATATTCGTGAACAGAAGACATTCATGAACTGTTGACTTGAATACGGCAAAAAGCATTATTTTGATCAAACAGGCAAGTAGAATAAACAAATGATATGTGTATGTGGGAGTGTGTATGATTTAGGGTTACCACACTAAAACATTGTCTGAAAAAAAAAACAATTTAAGTTACTGGTATTTAGAGGTGTGTGTGTGTGTGTGTGTGTGTGTGTGTGTGTGTGTGTGTGAGAGAGAGATTCATTGGATTACCTGGTATCTTTATCACATCTCCAGTTATCTTCCTTAACTTTTTGAAACTGGAACAGAGAGATGCAAAGGCATAAACTGATCTGAAACTGAACAAGTAAAAGCATTCAAAGAGTGTCGAATTATAAATACTTATAAATGTTCCCTGTTAATGATCTTTTCATTTGATCCCTAAAGTGTGAAGTTACTAAAGCCATCAAGCAAAATTAACATTACTGTAAAGAAAAGCAGCAGCACTTGAACCTTACTGCATGCTTAATCAACAATAATGCCATTTCTACAAACCAAAGCTTTACTGTTAAGGGTTTTTACTTTATTCATCTTTGTCATGAAAAGCAGCTTGCCTCCAGCAGGGTCGTTTGTTTTAAAACCGACGCAACACAAGTGGGCGAGCACGGGCAGTTGACTCGTGTTCTGTTAACAGCAATCTCCGTGTCTCAGACAGTCTGCTCACACAGAATTTAAAACGAGCGTCCCTAGAAGCTACAGGGAGCGCGGACTTGCAGTGTAGGAACTCAGTTTGACTCATTATGCTCGTTTATGCTCTTTTAATATGATATTGGACCTTAGCGGTGCACTATTGAAAGTTTCCATCAACAAAAAACTAACTATCGCATATGAGGTGTCTGTTAGTGCTTCTACTAACAACTCATTTTCTAACACCACCTTTAAGCGGGGAATGAGCGTGTGATTACTAGATTCATCCGTCGTAAAATTCTTCAGTGAGTCTGGTAGTGGTAGGTCGCTAGCTGTGCTGGTGGAGTGTGTAACGTTAGTGGTCGCGCTAATTAGCTAGCTAGCTAGCTAGCTCTTTAGCAGCTAACCTATATCTGACAAGTTGCCAATCCCTACAAGACTTCCGTGATAAGCCAGTGAAGGGCGGGGGCTTGGAGAAGTTCTACACTCTCTGAGACAAACGCATGTAAAAATGTATAATGTATAAAAGAAGTAAAAGTGAATGAATATTAACATTCAAAACTTACAGTAAGTCCAGTGAGGCTGATTGCTGCTGCTTAGGTAGTAACTTCTGCAAGCCTACTGTCTGTTGCTTCCCGCCTTGCTGCGTTGTTCAAACTTTTCTTCTTCTGTTTTTTTCCAAAGAGCGGTAAGGAAGGTAGTATGCATATTAGCACCACCTTCTGCTTCGCAGGTTGAATCAGAGATTAACTCGGCATAAAAAATGATCCCTGCAGCTGCTCAACACTTAAATAAAAATAAAAAATATATAAGCAACATTAAATTGATGACAATAAAAATGCAAAAAATAAATACATTTTGTCCTCCACTAATGTCTAATGCATTTCAGACCATTTGCCTCAATCAAATTGTTACTGTTTTAAAAATACAAAAAATAAATAAAATAAATACATGTTGTCTTCCACTAATGTCTAATGCATTTCAGACCATTTGCTGATTGCAATTTATTTATTATGATCAATTTTACTTATTTGGTGAAGCACTTTGAGATTTTATTGTATTTTAACATGTGCTATATAAATTAAGTTTTTTTTTTAAATCACCCCTATTTGAAACAATAGAAATAACAGGACTTTATCATTCTTAGTATGTAATTACTTAATTCTATTAAGTTGCACTTAAGTTATGTTTTTAAGTTATGCTTACTTATACACAAAATAGTTCCATTTAATCAAAAATTATTAGTTAACAATACTCAAAAATGAAGAACATGTTACACCAACTTGACAAAATTAAGTTAGTATAACTTTTTCTAAAATTTTGAGTATACCCCACTTAATCTATTTAATTACTTTGAACATTCGGGTTTACAGTGTAGGTGAAAGTGATGTACAACTGCTAAAACTCCTGTTGCTGACCACCAAAGAAGGCGAAGAATTTGAATACATTACAATACATACATACATTTTTACTTTAGTTTACTGAAACATGAAGTAATGTAACAAATGTCAGTTAATATTTAGCCTACTTTATACTTTGTATTTACTAGATATTGTATGTGTGATTTCTTTATTTCCAACATTATCTGTAAATGCATGGAAGAAATTCTGTTTTTGCGAGACATAGCCTAATATGATTAATCATGATACAAATCACAAACTTTCTAAATCAGACACTCATGCAGCTGATTACCAAGCCTCATTGAAATGAGTCTGCAGGTATTTATGATGTGTAAAGAGCAGTAGTAATACGTTATAAAAATGTTTGTATATCACACATCATACAAGAAATAGGCATACTGTACAATAAGGAAATTGCATGACATAAGCATACATAGAATGAACATAAAATGGGGATAGAATGCCATAATTAATGGAAATAAGATGGGCAGTAGCGCTAAGCCTACAACTGGCGGTGGATCTGTATAGTTCGAGCTGAAAGTGAACAAGGGCAGGTGCGTTCTATTTCAATCACCCGCTCCTGCCCCAGCCACTTTCCCTCTGCTCACCAAGTGGCCTTCGTGCGACGTATGCTCTTACGTCATACCAAGGGCTAAGGGGTAGTGAAAGAGTGCATGTTGAAACACTAATGAAATGCAGCCTCTGTCTGAGCTCTTGGCCCTTCTTCCCAAAAAGCCCTGTCTGCTCTGATTGGTCAGCTAGCCAACTCTGTGATTGGTCAACCAAATTCAAACAAGCCACTGGTCGGGCTGAGCACTTATGGTCAGCACATTTGCAAAACGGGGCTGTCTTTATCAATTAATCAGGCTCGGATTGGCTAATCGGGAGCACCGGGAAAATTCCCGGTGGGCCGGTCTGTTTTTTGGCCGCGAGGGCCGTTGTTGTCATGGCACTGGGTTGAAATATGGATGCTGTCCCTAGGCTGCCTGCACTCACAGCAGCCCCACTTTATTTATTATTTTACCGCAGTCCCACTCTTTTTATTTATTATTTTACCACAGTCCCACTCTTTTTATTATTTTACCGCAGCCCCACTCTTTTTATTTATTATTTTACCGCAGTCCCACTCTTTTTTATTTAATATTTTCTCGCAGAGTGCAGCCTGCAGGTTAATGATGACGTGATTATCTTTTGACTCCTTGGCCCCGCGCCCGACACGGCACCTTGCAAGTTGCTCAAAATAAAAAAAGTCAGATAAAAATGGATAACAGGAAGCGCAAAGGCGGCGCTGAAAGCTTTGGAAACTGACGCGGCCAAATGTTCTAAGCTGAGCACATTTTTCCTCAAAAAAACAAATGAACGAGGCCGGTAAGTAAGCTAACAGTAAGGTAGTTAGGAGCAGTGCAAGATGCTAGCGACCGTGCAAAACAACATTGTCTGCAAACCACTGTTCATGTATCAAACTTTTTCTTGTAGCTCTTCAGCAGCAGCCGCCTCTAGTCCAGTTTGCTGCTAACAGTGAAGAGCAAGGCCCAGTAACGTTACCAAGCTCCAGTCATGAGCCCAACACACCAGAATGGGCAGGTAGGATTGTCATTCAGAAGAAATAATAGTAATGAAGAGCCCTGCTCAATGAAAAATGCCCTGAGATAATTAATGATACCTGATGATTCAGCAATACATTAATGAAACTGACTTGACTTGATTTGGAAGCTTTGTAAAAAGGGGATATTTGTGGTGAGAAATAAATGTAAAAAATTTCATTTAGTGTCAGAAACAGAGCCAGGACCCAGTTGTGAAGAGACTAATGCTCTCACTGTGAGAAAACTTAGGCTACTGCTTTTGCACCGAATTGGAAATGATATTTTTCAAAAATACAATGAATTACAAGGCTGTAGAGAACAGTGCGCCTATTGCAGACTTATATTCTGAGGTTTTAATTACATTATTTTAATATAGTCAGTCGCATGAAACTCCAGGGCTGAAAATGAGTCCCAATCCGGCCCTGCAATTAATGACATCACTAATGGAGGAATTTCAAACAGAATGTGGGCAAGGCATTTTCAGGCAGTTGAGAAGAAGTTGTCTGTGGGAGCATCTACCATGTGTTTGTGTACGATTAATAATAATTTTCATTTAGGGTAAAAATCTGTTTTTGACAGATGATCATGACACCGGTAGCCCATTGCGAAGACTTGCTTGGGATGTAGCATCTCCCCGCCCCTGCTGCGGGGAGATGCTACATGCGGCAAGTACTTTATTATACAGTTATGTTATGCAATCATAATATACCACCAGAAAACACACTGATGTGATTTTCTTTGTTATTTTTATTTGTTATATCTTAGACTTTACTGGTGCAAAATACAGTGTAACACGGGGTCAGTGTATCTTTGGGTCATTCAATTTTCCTTTCATAAACAGGTATTACAAAATAAAAAACGAATGGTTGTTGGATTTTCGTTTTAAAATACAAAATTTGAAAATTGAAATACAATGCATTTTTTCCTTTTCATGGTCAAAAGGGGATGAGATTTTGCGGTCAATTTGAAGAGGGAAAGAGAGGCAAGGATAGCGGAGTTGGAAGAACGCTGTAAATCGTTAGAGCAATCTCTTAAGACTTGTTTTTCTAAATCTACACAAACTCTTCGAACAGAGCTGAATGATCTGCTAAGAAGGAGAGCTGAGTTCAAAATGCACAGAGTGAGTCAAAATTACTATTTTAACGTCTGTAAACCAAGCAAATTGCTTGCTTTGAAATTAAAACAAAGTGAATCCAGAGCTACTATCTACAGCATCCACACAGACCGAGGTATCGCAACAAATCCTAAGGATATCAGCGCCACTTTTCAATCCTTTTACTCAAAGTTGTATGAGTCCTCTTGCAACCCAGATCCGAAACAGTGCCAGGAGTTCCTAAAAGAACTAAACCTGCCTCTTCTTCTTGACCCAGAAGAGGCAGAAGAACTGGGTTAACCGATAACCTTAGAGGAACTGAAATCAGCATTACAAACTGTTAAAAAAGGGAAAACACCAGGGTTGGATGGAATTCCATCAGAACTTCTTCTACAGTATTTTGACATTAGGACCTACCAATTTACAAGCTTTAACTTCAGCCATAGAGAAGGGTACTTTGCACCAACAAACCAACACCGCCCTGATTTCCGTCATGCCAAAGAAGGGTAAAGATACTACGGATTGCTGAAATTACAGGCCCATCAGCCTCATCGGGACTGACATTAAGCTTTATTCCAAAGTCCTGGCTCTCCACTTAGAACGCTTTATCGAGAAGCTAGTCCACCCCGACCAATCACGTTTTATACCCAAGCGTCATTCTGCAGACAATGAAAGCAGACTATTTCATGTAATAGAAGAAGCCAAAAACCTTCCAACAACGACAGCAGTTTTATCAGTGGACGCGGAAAAGGCTTTCGACCACCTAGAGGAACTACTTGTCTCAAGTAATGGAGAGGCTTGGTTTGGGGGCCAAATTCATTGACATAGTGCGTACTTTATATGCGAATCCCACGGCCATAGTCTCAACCAATGGATTGCACTCTCAGCCGTTTCCCATTAAGCGGGGCTCGCGACAGGGATGTCCGCTCTCCCCCATGCTATAACTCAGTAATGATAACTACCTTTACAGCCAAGAGGATGACATTAGACAATAATGTTCATCTGTACTTTCCTTTGTGTACTTGTCGTTTCTAAGTCCATTGTATGTCAATATATCCTACTACAGTATACTGTCCTGTAATTTAATTTGTGTTTACATTGTTTTACTGTAATTATATACACATAATATATTAAAACACTTTTTTTCACATTCATCCTTGTCTGTTTGGTTAATTATATAATACAGGAAATAAGGTTGAGACTATTATAATGCTTTATTTTTAGTCCAATATAAAACTTCAGAATACATAATGGATATTTGAACGTATTTTGCTGGGGTCCCGGTGGTAGAAGAAGCAGTACATCACAGGTCAGGATCAGTTTTTCATCACCAACAATACACAAACGTACTGAGTAATTGAGTTACGTCTATATTTCACATATTCAGTTTCATCTAAGGCAAGCTGTATTTCTCTGCTGACTTGTATCTGCAACAACACTTCTGAGGGTGGTGCAGGAATATCACACACAACTCCTAGACGCCTGGGATCATCTGGTATCCTGAGCTCACTGATGGCCCACTGCTCCAGTCTGGACGACAGCCTGTTCTGCAAGACAGCTCTTTGGAGGGCTGGGATGTGGCTGTAGTCCTTCACTTCCTTGACTTCCTATTGTAAAGCTTGAAGTACCTTATTAGATGATAAAAAGTGTTTGAATTTAGCTCAATAATAAATAATTGTAATAAAGCCTTTGCACTCTAGGAAATTTGTTCTAGCTTTCATAATCACTACTGGAAAACTTAATGTATTTCTGGAATATTATTGATCACACTTTCTAGATTCCTACCTCCGTGTTGACTACATCTGTATGGCTTCATGTTCAATTTACTCAAATGATCCATCTGCTTTTCCGTTGGGTAATCTGCCAAGGTGGTCCAGGGCAGCCACCAGGACCCGACCTTCATCAGCCATGTACATCACATCAAACAATAATGATCACTAAGCAAAGTATTTGTCAAGGGCCTGGTGTGTTAGTTAAAGTACATAGTTTGGATAATAATTTGTCATAATATACCATATATATACTGACCTACCTGGGACAGCATCGTAGGTCTGCTCGAGTCCTGCAGGTCACACAATGTTTCATTGTTCTACAGAGAGAAGACGATAATTAATACAGCTCAATTGAGTAAGGCCTCACTAAGCCTACATGATTCCCATGGCAAATTATCTCAGTAAAGTAGCTACAGTAAGCCAACATTACTTGGCTTGGCTAGCATTTGTTTTAGATAACGTTAGCAGTTAGCTAACGTTAAATGCTAACTTACACAGTTTTACTAGCTAGCTTGTAACTTAACACAACAAAACAACAAACGTCTAGTAACCATGCTTGCAACGTAAATCACAGACAATATATATGATTAATACTTACACTTCATTAATCTTGTAGGAATCCGCTGTGTAGAGTGGTTTGTGTCCTCTAAAGTCACTAACGTCAGCTGCACTGAAACGTAAGGGCAGGCAGGCACTGAGCTGTCACTCAAACATACTCCAAAACCTCATTAGCCAATGGGGATGCACCCCTGTAAGACCCGCCCACGCGAGAGGTTTGTGCCAGAATTGCAAGCAAAGAATTTGGAAGTGCAAACGAGAAAGCTGGGAGCACAACTGCAAACGTGATGGAGAGAGCAAAAGCGCGATAGTTTACGACTACACAAATGTTTTGTTTTAAGTTTTAAGTTTTACCTTTGAGGTGACAATTTTTTGTTTGAGTTAGTGATGTTTGTTTGATAGCCTACTTGAGAAGTTTTGCTTGGAATTAAAGGCACAAAAATAATCACATAAGTGTGTGCCTGGAGA
Organism: Sander lucioperca; assembly: GCF_008315115.2. Taxonomy (NCBI): domain Eukaryota; kingdom Metazoa; phylum Chordata; class Actinopteri; order Perciformes; family Percidae; genus Sander; species Sander lucioperca. The sequence goes on from NC_050181.1 coordinate 30,181,083, forward strand.
AATTTCAGTACTCAAGTAGGCATCCATGTTGATGGATGTCCACATGGTTAGGTTCACTGCAACCACCTTCTTCACTTAAGCTTTGTCATTCTCCTTTAACTCAGCATATTTGGCCTTTATCGTGGCTTTATAGCCTAATTTTCAAATGCAACATGAAAATATTCTTTGACTTTTTTCATGCACCATGACACGCCTGCGGGATATGGCACCTTGTTGGATAAATGTAGGTCGCGTCTATTTTGGAAACAAAATCCCTAAATTCCACATTCTCCACAATATTAAATGGCTATGTGTGATTGTGAAGGACTCACCATCATTTTGACCAGGGGCTCATCAGCTCTTGCTTTTCTGGTAGCTAGAAAAAAAGAGAAGCTGTGTAAAAAAAAAAAAAAAATCTCTTTTACTTTTCTTGCCAAGGTGGCAGCGAGGCTTCGGACGTCATCAATGACATCATTGGTCTAAAAAAAAATACAATGACATCATTGGTCTAAAAAAAAATACAAGCCTCGATATGCACTTCATGGAAAACTTAGGGATTTCTCGACACAAGCTCCGAAGCCTCGGCACAGAACAAAACACCACTACTTTTGAACTCTGCCTCGTTTTTGGTTAAGCACTTGTTTGACGATTTTGGACATTGTTGCTTTGATTTATACAATAAATCTCGTGAAGTGAATTGCCTGTTGAGTTGTGCATGAGTCCATCCTGTGGCAGACCCAACAGACTTTTTATGTATACAGTTCTGTTGCCATACTGTTTAAATGTATAGCTTCTTTCTACTTTTTCAGAAATATGTTTTCTAATTTTAGAGGACAATTTCCTCCTAGACAAAATGTTTGTGTATACAATTCCATTGTTATGCTGGCTAAATGTATAGCTTTTTCTAGTTTTATTCTTTTTAATTTAAGGTCACAACATTCTATATATTCTTGCTGGCCAGTAAAAGCTATGTAACTCTAAAATGTCAGCTTCTTAGGAACTGAAAAAAACTTTTAACATGACCACAATTTATTTTAGAGGTCTAATTGGATTTGAAAGGGTTTCACAAGATCATGAGTGGTTGTGTTAGGTTAATTTCTAAAAAATAAAAAATGTGAATTACCTGCTATTCATTTATTTCTTCACCATATACAGTATTGCAATGTTAAGTACTCAAAGAACTATTTGGGCCCGCAAATAACTTTTTTGGGAAAGGTTCTTTATGGAACAATTCTTTTTCGTAAGTTTTTCAAAGAACCAGAAATGGTGCCTGATTTTTTTTTTATTGTTGATTCTTTGAGGCACCTGCATGTGTGCGTGCATGTTTTAAGAAAATGGTTCTTTAAAGAACTTTTGTCTGAAAGGTGCTTTATTGAAAAAAAAAAGGTTCTTCTATGGCATTACTCCGAAGAACCAGTTTTGGTTCCAGTTGGCACATTTATTTTGCTGTGTGTAGTCAGTGTCCCTTAGCCATTCTCTCTCTCTTTCTCTTTCTCTCATCTCTTTTCCTCTGTGCTGCTGAGCTTTCGGTTGCTCTAACTCATGTGTCAAACTCAACCCTTGCAAATTTTGATCTAGCCCGCAAATCAATTTAGGTTCACAATAAATGTTGGCCCGCCTTGTTGTGCGCCAAACCAAAAAGACAGGAAAATGTTTGCAACTGCACGAGTCATTCAAAGCTGAATTTGGCAGATTTGCAGACTTTGAGACTCAGAAATTCCCGCACAACCAACGAGTTTGCATATTCAGGCCTCCTTTTGAAAATGTAATAGGAACGCATGTTTTTGCTTAATTCTATGATGACTAAGGAACTTTTTTTGCTGACGTTTTTACGACTTTATGTGGACCAAATTGTATGTGAAAAAGACTATATAAGACATGCAATAATATAGTAAAATATATTAAAAATCATGTCAATAAAGTGTGCATGTCTGGCCCCTGATTCTCATTTTCCAGTGTGGCCCTTTGGGAAATTGAGTTTGACACCCCAACTCTAACTGGTCTCTGCTATGATTTGAGCAATTGACTAGTCTGAGCTTGAAAATCAAAGGATTATTTCATTTGTAACTAAAGAAACAATTAAAGAACATACTGTTGTTGTTGTTGTTGTTGTTGTTGTTGTTGTTATGTACTCTTTAATATGTGTCAATACTTCACCAGGGATTTTGCCCCTCTCAATGCATACCCCCCCACACTTTTACCTCCCACACAATATCACATCAGTGCTCCCCTACCTGCCAGTGGATGTGCTGGCTGGTTTGACTGTGCCTGACTAGAGGGCTGCATGAATACTGACTGTCGGAGCAGATTTGTGTGTTTGTCACTTCACCTCCTATTGAAGAAAGCTTGAGAGAAGGGCAATGGCTCAGTGTGTGCCACATACTGAAACCTCATCCCTTTGTACCCAGCTCAGACCTCGCTTCATTTGTCATTTTTCTCAAACACCGTCCTACAACATTTCCTACACTGTACATTGCAAAATCTCAGCCATGTAATAAGGCACACATTTGTGGATATCATCACAAATAAATCGTACCTCACAAAGTAATTCATGTGGAAATAAATCAACCGGTTTATATAATCTGACGTTTTCTTGATTGCAGTCAGTTAATTAATGACAAAACCTCTTGGGGGGGGGGGGGGCTTTTTATCCAAAACTCAGATTGGTAGAAGATCCAGAGCCAAAACACTGCTGGGTATGGCTGTTTCCACATAGCTTTTTTTGTTTTTATGAGCACCAGCGTCTTTTTTCAAATGTTCCCAATAAGAGTGCTCAGCCTTTTTTGTGTGACCACTCGGAGCGCTTTTATTTAAAAATCTCTAAACTCTTCAGAAAACTATTGGTGTCGTCAAAGACAGAAAAGCCCATTTGTGAAAGCAGATTAGCCGGACACTGAATGTTGCTGGTGAGTGTTATGCTTTTATCACTGTTGTTGTTAGCTGTATAGTCAACTCTTTGTTAATGTAGCATTAAGTTAGTTACCTAGCTAACGTTAATGTTACTGACAAAGAATAATAACCCACGGGCAGCACTTCGAAGCTCTGGAATAATTTATGTGGTAGTAGCTTTATTGCTTTAACTTTATTATTCAACTAATCATTTATGATAATGTTGTAAATTTGGTGGGGGTTCTACCATCCAGCCCGGTCTCATGGCAGTTCGTGTAAATGTGACGTTATTTTAATCTATTGATACGTGTTCACGGAGACGTTTTTGTCGGTTTTTACGTGGTGGACAGCACGAAAATGTGAAGTAATGTATTTCAATGGGAAGCATATTTTGTGGTCACAGCACGAAAATGGCAGGGAGTAATATAAAAAGCCGAAAATCCGCGTAGGGAGGTCGGTCGGGGTGGTGGATGGGTCAAACAACACAGGACTTTCACCCGGGCGAGCGGGGATTGCGTCCCGCGTGTGGCGTTTTGTCCCGCGTGTTACTGTGGTGCATCTCCCGGCGTGTAAGGCGCCCTTTCCCCTTAAGGTTTTTCCTAAACCCAACCTTCGCCATCCCGTTATTGTGGCGCGTCCCCTGCGGGCCGCCTCACGGGCGCCTCCCGGCTTACGGAGCGTCCTTTTCGGCCGCCTCCCAGCTGCCTCGTCCGGCGCGTCCCCAGCGGGCCGCCTCGCGGGCGCCTCCTGGCTTATGGAGCGTCCTTTTCGGCCGCCTCGCGGCTGCCTCGTCCAGCACGTCCCCAGCGGGCCGCCTAGTGGGCACCTCCCAGCTTATGGAGCGCTCTTTTCGGCCGCCTTCCGGTGTTTATTGTTCATTGTATAATATAACAATAATACATAACAATAGGAAATCGTAATATAGGTTTAACTTAACAACCCCAGATGGTTTTTCATTTTGGAAAATGTGTACATATTAATTCTTAATATTAAATCTTTTACTGGCTATGTAACTAAACGCTCGGTATCGTTGTAAACTTGGTCTCTGAGTGAAGAGACTATCTCTCCACCGTTAAATACTCCATATGTACGGGGATGATTCCCCTGAGATCAGATATGTGGATACTTATTTAAGACAAACCGGCTTTAAAGGAACACTATGGTATCATCAACTCAAGCCTTGTGGCTACTATACCATCTATCCCAAGAGGAGTGACTGTAACTCCACAGGCTGGATCAGATGGAACCCAGATGGAACCTCACTCTGGAATGCCGGATTGGGGCGAAGTATTACACCCGACCCATCCAGCAAGAACCTGCATCCTTCACTATAAACAGAGAGTTCATGGAGCTTGCCTACCCTTCCGGTGAAGGTTATGTCAGAGGAACTCAGTGTTAAGGGGGATCCATTTCAGATCAGGAAGGATGCTGAAGTGCTCCGAGGACCAACGGCTTTACTGTACGAGTAGACAGCCCTAGGTTTTGGAAGGGCCTAGGCCTCTTGTATTATCCTCACCACAGGCTCTGGCAAGCCAGGAGGCTGTCCCTTTCAGGGGCAAGGCCACCAGCATGAGCCCTATAGCAAGACCCTTGGAGCAGGGGCTCACGGTGTCCCATCCAAGAGGGGAGGAATAGCTTAAACCCACATCATGGAGGGCCAAAGAGGAGCCACCAAATGTAGTCTCACTCTGTTAGCCTGAATTCTCAGAGAAGAGGCTGGAGGAGAGTGAAAGGTGTAAAGCAGGCACTGAGGCCATAGGTGAGCCAAAAGCGTCCTACCCAGGGGTGGATTGACGTTCTTCAGGACAAGAAGAGTAGACACTCTTTTGCTATGTCCTCTGCTGAAGCGACACCTGAGGATGGAGCCTCCACTCCTATGGGTGTGGTGCTCTTCTTCTTCTCTCCCTCTCTCCTCCCAAACCTGTCCTACAACGTATTAAAGTGAATAATTATTCATTTCTTACTCACTCTAACTTTTATTTTTGTATTTGTATATTATTCTATTTTAGCCTATTTTATTTTCATTAATTTTTCATTTCATATTAATCACTCTTTAATGTTTTATGTAAAGCACTTTGAATTCCCTTGTTGCTGAAATGTGCTATAGAAATTAAGTTGCCTTGCCTTACAACCTCAGCCTGACAGTCACCAGGGCATAGAAACCACTGTTGTGCCTGCTTGTCTCAGAGGAAGTGTAATGTCAACAGCACCGTGACCACTTTCGGCTCACCGTTAAAATCATATCGCAGAGAACACTGTCTACTTGAAGTTTCGAAAAACTGTAACCATACTTGCAACCACTTTATTGGCATTGCCGTGACTCACTGTGACTTCAACAAAACTGCAGAGACAATGTAGTTTGCTCGAGTTTGCGCCGTCCACGTGCGCACACGTGTGTCAGAGCCCCGCTTTCTGTCAACACGCAGAGAGGACAGATAAGCTTGCGTTTACGCGCTCTCAGGTACCAAAATTTGGCGCTGTTTGATTTTGACAAAATTAATCGGTCCTCGGTAGTACCGACGTAATTCGGTCGGTACCCAAAAAAGTAACAAGTTCGGTACCCAACCCTATTTACCATTCATTTAAAAAAAAGTACAATCATAAAATACATTCTTAGATTATGATAGCTGAACTTGTGCTAAATAGAAAAAAGTCATGGTACTTTGAAAATACTGCTTAGATTTGAAATTGACAACAATATCAGAGCATACCAAAATCATCTGTGTGTCGGAAAACACCCTCAGACCCCAGAGGGTTAAAGAAGTATCCACGTACCTGACCTCAGGGGGATCATCCCTGTACATATGGAATATGTAAAGGTGGAGAGATACAATAGAGAACTTGAATTACTCTGAAGTGATGGAGGGAAATGGTTTGTTTAAAACAAGAAATAAAGAGATGCAAATAATTGTGTGTTGTTTGCTTTGGTACTTGATATACGTACAGTAGCAATTTACACGCATTATTGTATGCAATCCCATGTGGACATCAGTAATGCATAGAAATGAGTACTCACATGGGTATATACAGAGATGCATTTGAACATGTAAGTGTGTTTGTGTGCAAATGTGTTTGTGATGACTAATGGCTAAATGACTGTACTGTATAAACAGTTGGGAAGATGCAGAGGACTGCACTCCACCTCACTTAAAGCCAGAGGCCCACACCTACACAATGTCTATGAGCATCAACACAAATGTGCATGACACATAAACCAGGCACTAAACATAAAAGCAGCCGCACAAAGCACCACATGTATAAACATGTTGTGACAGAAACAAGCTCAGATCATCAGTACTCTGGTGCAAGTTCTGTGCAAGTTCAGTTGGGGAAAATGAACTACTTTGAATGCAATGGCGCTATTAACCATATGGAAGAGGGGGCACATCATTGGCTTTTGCTTACCTTCAGATGTTTAGCTTGCAAATTGTTCTAACTACTGTCTTTGAGTGGATACATCCATGTGTCTGTCACCGGCTTGAAAACAGCAGGGTGATATTAAATGTTACTTACATTTGCAGAAAGAGCTTGTTTCACTTAACTTAACCTTTACTTTGCTGCAGACACAGCATCATTAAGTCATTGTCATGAAGTTATTGGTAAATAATGACACTGCAAAGTTAGCATTGTTTGGGATGTTTGTGTTATGACAATTTTACAATCTGTTCAATTACATTTAATTTATAGTATCAAATCATAAGAGTTATCTCAGGACACTTTACAGATAGAGTAGGTCTAGACCACACTATAATTTACAAAGACCCAACAATTCCAGTAATTCCCCCAAGAGCAAGCATTTAGTGTGACAGTGGCGAGGAAAAACTCCCTTTTAGGCAGAAACCTTGAGTGGTGAGGAAAACTTCCTTTTAGGGAGAAACCTTGGACAGACCCAGGCTCTTGGTATGCGGTGTCTGATGACTGGTTGGGGGTGTGATGAACAGTGGCAATTATAGTCACAAAAAGGATAATGGAACTATGACTAGAAACAGTAGTTGTAGTAGTTCATGGCGTAGCAGGGCACTGCACGGTGTAGCAGGACGTAGCAGGGCACTGCAGGGTGTAACAGGGCATAGCAGGGCGTAGCACTGCAGCATAGCAGTTCGTAGCAGGGCGCAGGACCACGGCGACAGCTGCAACCATGATTTAGGTGCCACCCTTATCCAAGGAAAACTGCAGGGCGAAAAAAACATAAGGACTCTGGGGTATAAGCTCCCCAGAGCTAAGTTAGTAACAAGCATTTCTGGGACATGTATGCACATAGATGGAAAGCGATAGGAGAGAGGAGCTCAGTGTGTAAAAGGAAGTCCCCCGGCAGTCTAAAACTATAACAGCATAACTAAGGGCTAGTCCAAGGCAAACCTGAGTCAGCTCTATAAGGGTTGGTAGATGAATCTGAGACTATGAAGAGAAGAAGAAAAGAAACGGGGTGGCGTGTCTAAAGCTATACACCCTCCCCCGCGAACGCTGCAACTCCTCACTCCCTAACTATAAGCTTTATCAAAAAGGAGAGTTTTAAGTTTACTCTTAAATGTGGTGACGGTGTCTGCCTCTCAAACCCAGACTGGAAGCTTGTTCCACAGGAGAGGAGCCTGATAGCTAAAGGCTATGTGCAAGGATCCAAACCGGTATCATCTTGGTACTGTATTTAAAACTATAAACTAAACCTAAACAGAAACATGACTCATCTCAACATACAGTTACCTTTCAGTAGCCCTTTCCCAATTCCCAGTTTATGCATCTCTGATTCCTCTCCTTGTGCCTTAGGCTCATTCGCGGAGTTTGCGGGGGGGCAGGGGGAGCACTGCCCCCCCCCCTGGCGGCTGAAGCGGGTAATTGCATTGTTTCATGGCATGACCAGATATTTTATAAATATTTTAAATAGGCCTAACACAAAACAACTGAATTGTGGTAGGTAATACATCTGATTTCATATAGCCTAGGCCTACTGCTTTAGTAAAAAAAAGCTCTGGCTCTCACCTGAGACTATTGTTGACGCATATGCAGGACGCAAAAAATGAAAATGAATGTTGCACTAGTCTGGACATCTTACCGTGCCAACGTTGCAATAAAGGTTGCCTAAATGCCATGTAGCCTATATAAATTTGCTGTCAACTTACTAATTGATTTGCGCGTTTTGTGTAGATTTGGACGTTTATACGTTTTATTCCACATTGTTTAAACGGCGTGGATCTACTGATCGCTGTGGATTACTTTTTTCCGTGTCATTGGATTACGGCAAAATACGGATCTTATTTCTTAACGTGTCTTAACGGTTTATGGTGTGACTGCGCTTGGTTTCTGCGTTTGGAGAGGCATCTCAACAGAATGTAGGTCGAACACTGATGGTTCACCGTTACATTTTAGTTGAATTTAAGTGTCGGGGCATTCCGCCACATCTGTCTATTGCATTCCAAGACAGCCGTGGCGCGATTGGATTTCATAAGGGCGAATTGTTAAATTGTTAGAATGTAATTTAAAATCTTCTTTAAAAATAAACATATATGTTTATTTAGCATGTTTGTTTTATCCATATGTGCTCGTGCTGTGTTCCCCAAGTGGTAGGCCAGGTCTCAGCTTCTACAATGAGTTTTTTTTTTTTTTTTGCCCCCCCTGGCTCGAATGTCAAACTCCGCCTATGCTTAGGCTACGTTCATACTGAAAGCAAAAGTGACCCAAATCCTATTTTTTGATCAGATCGAGCCATCCAATCTTTTCCAGTTCTGATGTGGTCCAAATCTGTTACAGGTTGGATATTTTAAAAATGCAACCTGAGTCTGGACAGTCAGATCGGAATTCATGCGACTTTGACATCACTGTAGGGTAACCATTGCCGAAATTCTGTGCTGAGAACAGCAAGCCCCCAGGAATAGCGTCAGGCTTTGATGCAAACATCGGCATAGCGGCCAACGGTGGAATTTTTCCCATAGACTTTACATGGCGAAAGACAGGTCTATATATCAGCGAATAAATGTTTTTGAGATACATCAACTTACAAGTCCGAACATTTACATAGTCCTCATTTAAATCATTATGTTTTAAAAGTTATCACATGCAATAATAGCCAAATCCAGAGTTATTTAACTAGGCATGATAAACGAATAAATGAATGCGAGCGGACCCACGGGACTGCGCCTGGTTAGCCACCCTGCATTGCAGGCTAATGTGAAAGTTCTCCTGAGTTGTAATTCATCATTTGTATTATCTTATAATACATCTGAGGGCCATATGCAAGGCCGGATTTACCACCGGGCCGATTGGGCCGGTGTCTGGGGGCCTCCGATCTCTAGGGGGCCTCCAAGACCCCACTAACTGTGTGGCCTCATCCTTTTTTTTTCTTCTTTTTTTTAAAATTCAAAATTAAATTAAAATTAATTAATTAATGAGTGTGTGTTTGTGTGTTACCAATAATTTATTTGACATGATCAGTTTTTTGGCTGTGTCGGCTTTGTCTGATGATGACAATGAGTCAGCTTAATTAGGAGTAATATTCCAACCATCTCCACTTTTTTCAAAAGTGGGCTCAACGCAAATAAAGATCACCACCTCTGTCCCCGTATGATATGTTGCTTTTTAAATCATGTAATGTTGTTGTATTAATGTTGACTGTTCATTTTTATGATTAGATACGTGGCCTAGGCTTATCAATGCATAATATGTGGGACTCATTCTCTAGTTGAGGGTACTTTCACGTAATATTTCACATAATATTTTAAAAGTAGCCTATATCTTTCGTCTTTTTCCGTCAATTCACTGCAGAGAAGTATCGCTTTGTTGTTTTTAATATTTTTCAGAACCTTCCGCTGATTAAATCACTCAGGCCTACATTTCAGGAAATTATGACATAGAATAAAATAGTTGCCACAAGTACAGTTTTCCCCGTAAGTCCTGACAACTCATTTTAATTATGCACCATTCTGCCCCCTTTTCTCACTGTCCTTTCCGTCTCCTAGTACCCAGCTGCTCTGATGAACCTCAGTGCCATCCTCCACCTGAATGGGAGACTTCCCAAAGCGGCTGCTGAACCTCGAACCTAATCAAACGCAACCAGCACCAGCATGGATCATCAATGCAGGATGACTGGTTCAACAATGTTAAAGATCCAGCTTTATGGGGAGAGACAACCAGCAATATTGTTTGTTTATTCTCATCGAAAGGGGTGCAGCGGCTTTCCGTAACCGACGACCCAACTACCCAGCTTTTGCCAGGGATAGGACCATTGGTGGTAAAAGGCGTTGCTTCAACAATGACTTACTTACTTCTCATCTACCAAATGGACAGACAGTATCTTGAGAATGGGTCATGTTCTCTCCATCAAAAGAAAACATTTATTGTTTTGCATGTAAGCTTTTCTCAAAAAAGCATAATCAGTTTGTGGAAGGATTTAGCAACTGGAAACACTCAGAACGCGTTGGATCATGAGAAGAGTGATGTGCACAGGAGCTGCATGCTAGCTTTACATCAGAGATGTAAGGGCACCGCAACCATTGACTCATCTTTACTAAAATAAATGGAAGGAGCAAGACAATACTGGAGAGGTCCTCAAAAGAGAATTTGGAAGTGAGTTATTGGAACTAGATGACATCCAATTGGTGGGTTCAGATTGTTTCTGTTTGTAATAAGTTGGCAACTCTGTGGCAGGACTTCTAAATGATCGCTGTTTTTTTGTAGGCTGAGTGTTAGGATTAGACTCTTGAGTGGGCTGTTCTGGGGTAGGAGAGTCGATATCTGCACAGGACTCTTGTATAGGCAAGACTCTTTCAGGAGTTCAGGAGCAGCTATGCCAGAAGAGGTGCGCTATGATGTGTTGAATGCCCTGAAAAATGGCAAAACTCAAAAAGAGAAGTTCATCCGTGATCGAATTCAAACAAAAAAGGTCCTTTTCTTTGAACCCATCAAGAGGAACAGATTCAAGACAATGTCATCTACCACACCTAAAAGGAAGCTTGTGGCATCAAACCAGAAAGTGATCCAGTACAAGGCCACAAGTGGATTTATCTTTCAGATCTTCATCAAATCACAAGAACTTAAGTCACAAATAAGCATCTCTGACCTAATGACCTATCCCTTGACTCTGACGCCATACTCCATCTCAACAATCGATGGCTTTTTCGCAAAAAACAACAAAGCAAAAGGAATGAATCACATGATCAAAGATGCTGAGAATGTACAACTTGCTTCTCCAAGCCAATGTGCTCTCATTCAAGATGGAAACTCCTCATTCTACATGCACGATGTACCACGGACAATGAAGACCATATCAGAGCGCACCTTCAGAAGTCTACCTGCTGCAGCTGAAACAGTATTCAGCACAGACACTTACATTGACCGTCTTTATTCACCAAAATCAGCTGAGAGAGATCGCAGAGGTTGTGGTGAACATTTTATAGTTAATGGGCTGAATGTTCATCGACCCGCTGATTGGAATGGTTTTCTCACAAATGATGAAAACAAGAAGGCACTCATTCATTTACTGCTGGATCACTGGAGCTCTCATGATATGATGGAAGACATCATCCGAAGGCCTGTCATTTTCATAGAGGCTGGTTGCACTGCACTTCAGCATTCAAAGGCAAAGGGAAGGTCCGTCCGATGAAGATTCTTAATCAGAATTCAAAGTTTATTCAGATCTTTGCTGAAGTGGGGAACTCTTGGGAGCTTGATGAACAGATTCTCAGCGGTGTTCAAGAGTTCACCTGTCGCCTCTATGGTTTCAATCGTCGAATCAAGAAAGTTGATGAGGCAAGAGAGATTAAAGTCAAGAAGATGTGTGGCTCAAGCCTTGAGCTTCGACAGGGTCTCTCCGTTGACCTCTCAGCCTTCCCACCTTGCAAGAGGATCCTCTTACAGCACGTGAAAAGAGTAAACTTTCAAGTATGCATCTGGAAGAGGGCTCATGAGCACTACCCGGAAATCCCAAGCCCTCTCAACCATGGATTTCACATGAACACAGAGACAGGCAAGCTAGAACCACTATGGTTTGAGGACGACGTCATCCCCAAAGCCCTTGTCGATGTCTTGGCAGAAAAGGAAACAGATGAAGATGACTTGACTGATGAAATCCATACGAATATAAGTGAAGATGAGGAAGAGGAGGAAAATGATGATTGAGAGTTTATATTCTACACTAATACAATACACTAACATGACCAGTCGTCGAAGTACAGCATGGATAAGCAGCAAAAAGATCTAAAACCAAAGAAATGTTTTCTATTTTATATTTCAGCTGTATTTTAGTTTCGCCATTTGGCTGTAAAGAATGTTTACCTGTACAGAAGGTTACTAATGTTTACTTTATTGAAGGTTGGCTTTTTGATAACAGACTGCACACTGGAGTCATCTTTATTGCTTGTGTTGCAAGGACTTTGTGGACTTTAATAAATCTTATTATTATTATCGTTAATTGATGTTGTGTGATTGTACCCTATGTTGCACCCTTACCCCAGTCCACCTAGGGGCATAACATTACTCACTTTTCATGCAATTCACTTCATATAGTATAGCAGTACATAAGTCAAGTCTCAACTCTTTAAAAAATATATTGTTCATATGTGTTAGTGTATTGGTTGGTTAGTGAGTTTATGTGTGTAACCTGGTTACCATTGTTTTATCTTACACCCTGACCCCAGTCCACCTGGGGGCTTAATATTATTCACTTGTAAGGTAATTCACTTCATATAGTATAGCAATAGGCTACATAAGTCAAGTCTCAGCTCTTTAAAAAAAATATTGTTCATATGCAAAAAATATGCTTAATCCCATATGGAATGGTAATGCTTGAAAGTTCTGTTTTGTCCGATTTGAGGTACAGTGGAGAACTTTGGTTATACCAGCTGTAATCCTCTAGTTAGAAAGGTCATCTTGGACTTAAATTGAAGCTTATAAAATTGGGAAGTTTTTCATGTACATTTGAGGAAGTGGTATGTATAATAAAATGCTTGAAAATTATCACTTTTGATGACAATTTGTCAGGCGGACAGACATGTTTTTGTCTTTTGGGATATGTTGAGGGTGATATTTGACAGCAAAAAGGCAGCAATCCCCAGAATCTTTTTCTGCTAGTTCCCCCTATGTGTCAGGATACACCATGCAAAATTGTAGGGTTATATGACCATTTATGTAGCTGCAGTACCTTAATATTCACAATTACATCATTCCGCCAAAAGCTTTTCCCAAAAAGGGTGTTTTTTGGCCCCTGAGACCAAACGGGGCCGAGTTGGGAGTGGTCGTTATCAACTTGTGATGGCCGAAGGTATAAGATAATAAGAAATAATAGTGAAAAAAAGGTAGCAAAAAACATCCTGAGGAGTGGACCTGGCTCCCGGCCTATACGTCCATGGTCAACATTTCAACTAGGTTGGCAGACTTTGTTGACTGAGACGGGGAAGAACGTGAATATGGAACCATGAAGGTAAGTTTTAAGCGAAACAAACTTTGTACGTTCCTGTTGGCTCACCTACTTAAGTCAGTTTCTCCGCACTGAAAGCAGCGGCGTCTGCGGCGCTAGCAAATAGTGTATTTTCCTGCTAGCTAGCTAACTAGCCTACTAACTTTGCTGGCACGAGGTATGTCCTTTTCACCTGGAAAGGCCCCATTACATGAGGTTGTGGTTTTATCAAAGCTGGATGTGGTAAAGATGCTGCTGGCTGGAACGAGTGAATTTCATTGTTATATGATACGCGTTTTACAGAAAAAAGGAAACGTTGTGCTGCCAGCACTGTTGTCTCCCCTCCCCTGCCCTTCTAGCTCCACGCCTCTCGTTACAAGTCACTGAAGTTGAAGTCCTTTGAAATAGACTTGAGTTAATTTATGATTGTATATGTGTATTTGTGAACACAATAAAATGACCACGGTCTAGTTTGAAATAATTACTGTCACAAAAGTTTTCGCACCGCTGCCATGAGGTGTATTTTGAAAAAAAAAAACGATGTACATACTCGATGCGGACGAATTTGTTTTAAATGCGACACCGAGCTGACACAGTACGCTGGATTATGTAACCTCAAACGTCCGTGGAAAGTGCGCACGGGTCAGCGTCGCTCACAGTATGGGTACAGTACGCCCGACTCTGTGGGAGCCATAACTGTGCTGGAGGAATGCATTGGTCTGTGAGTAGCTGGCTGTGAGTCAGGTGTTCAGGGACCGTCTGCAAATTGCAACATTAAAGCAAAATCTAATTTATTTAAAAGGTACATTTTATGCATGGTAGAGTCAGAAACATAATGTTGCATATCTATTGATTTCTGCTGTCTATAATATCAATTTGGAGAACTGTTTTCGCTTATTCTTGTTAAATTTCATTATGAACTACTTTCACTAACTTTCACTTTGTAAACTGTAGTGTAACAATAATGTCACATCACGTACACCAGTAGTTACCCCGGTCTAACCAGCAGGTTATGTTATTAGTTATGTACTTATTATATAGACAGTATAACTTTCTGTTGTTTGATGAAATTGTCACCATAGCACTATGTAAAGTGAGTCACTGCTTCTTGTCATTATATTTCTGTTTTCCTTTTAGACTTGAACAGGAAGTCACAACAGTCTTTAAGAGCATGAGGAGCATCGGCCTTTGTATGCACAATAGCTCTGTTTTTCTGACTATTTAACGATCACTTATTAACTTTATTTTATGAGCAAAAGAGTATTTAATTCAATTTATACCTTTATAACCTATTTTACTGATTTAATCCCTCAGTTTTCAGTTCCAATGTTTCGGACCTTCCACACTGGGAGTAGTTCTGGTCTACCAACACGGGTGCCGTCCCAGGACAGCTCCAGCCTGGGTGGCTGGAGGGCTCTGCACCTCTGTGTGGAGCCTCCTGTCTTCCCGGGCCAGGGTGGTCACTGTGGCAGCACTCACTGTGGTCGTGGGCGTTGATCCCTCTCAGTCTGGATGGCCCTCAAAATTTTTTGAGCTTCGAAGCTTCGGTAGTAATGAGCATCGAATATTTGAAGCTTTGGAGAGAGGGGGCTGAACATATTATTATCTCTAATAAAGGCAGGAATCTCTATGTGTCTGTCTGTGTGTTTGCATTTTGATTATTTTGAGAACCTTTCATCCAAACGACTTCACAAGGGAGTGCAGTGTCGTATTTGGTGCAATATAGATAGACAGGCCAGACACGTTCAGAATTAATAAACTTTTAATAAACTACAGAACAGCGCGAGCAGGAAGTGGCGCGCCTCACGCAAGCAGGGCTTATATGCCCCCGTTTTTACTGTTCGTCATTAACTGCCGTAGCCTATTCGCAAGTCACGTTATTTTCCATGAAAATTAAGTGCACATTTTTATCACGTGTAAATGGCGGATAAAAGCAGCTCGTTCTACTTACAGAACTCAGGTGATTTCTCAAGCTTGATGTGCTGTTGTGGTAGGCCAGTTTCAAATTGCATATTTGACACTCTGCCTTTGTCTTGTCCTTACTTAATTTAAAGTTCTCCCACACAGATGAAGTCTTCGGCATTTTTGTCTTCTTTTCGCTGAATCGTGACGGTAATGACGTTCAACTCATGCCGGTTTTAACTGGGGCATGTGACGTGACGTCCCAGTAAAATTTCAAAGTCTCCTATATTTCGCAGTAGATTAATTTAGATTGATAATAACGGGTAAAAAGGATAATACATTTTGTTTCTATTATTTTATTTTATTTTCCACAATGTCAAAGCAACGCAGCTTAACCCAAAATACAAGCTCAGGCATGCACTTCTGTCCATGCAAACTGCGCTGTTCTGCGCTCTAGCCAGAGAATACTCCCGTTGCAGGAACACTTTAGTAGTCCAAGAAGAAGCAAACATATTTATTAAGTATAACGAGGTTGGGTTGTCCATCCTATTAAAATGGCTAGGCTATATAAGAAAATTGTAAAAGAGAGTATTATATTTCGAACATATTCAAGCGGGAATGAGAACCGTTTGGAGGGGGATGCCAGGTTGTGCAAAAAAAAAAGAATATTCGAATGTCAAATTTTCAAATCGAATACCAACCCATCGAACAAATATTCGAATATTCGGGTCCAGCCCTACAGGCTATCAGAAGTACACAGAAGGATTTTTTAAGCAGAAATCTGTTTCTCTACAGACAATTACTGATTTCCCAAATTATGATTTAAGACCTATTTTTCCATAAATTTAGGTAAACTTTTGCTGTAGGGACAGGTGCATATCATATTCCTAAGCCCTTACAAAAGCTCATAACAGCCTCTTACATGGCACAAAATTCCTACTTGCAGTGCCTTTGCTGTGGAATAATTCTTTAAAAGTCCTCAGTTTCTACCTAGATATACTGGGCCAAAGCCAGTAATTCTGAGTCATGTCTTAAGAAGCTGTTAGGAATGCGTTATTTAGAACCCTTTTAAGGTGTCATGTATGTGTTCTCCTGTACCTAAAGTGTTACCTACCAACATTTCTACAAAGTAGAAGATTGTTTTAACTCTATATGCCTGCTTAAAATCTTCACTGATATTGCAGATATAAAGTGACTAGGGAGGAACTGGTTAGAAGGTGTGGGCCACCAGAGGGCTATTCGCCCAATGCTCTGGTGGCCTACTTAAGGAAAGGCAAGAGCCAAAAAGAGGCGCTCATGGCCAAGTTGCACGACTCACAGGTGGAGCCAGGACCACGAATCAGGCTTTCAACAAGTGTCAGCAAGTTGTGTGAAGGTAACTGTGAGGTCTAGAGGTTAAGGACATGATGTGCGAGAGTTGAGTGAACCACCCCTCACTTCACACAGCTGATATAAGAATCTTTTCTAAATAGTCTGGCTAGGCGGAAGTTTTTATGTTACCATTAAAATTTTGGTAACAAATTTTGCACTATTTCGGCAGGATGTGAAGGCACTGAAATTGGCTCTGGTTACGCACAATACAAACACATTGCCAGAAATAACTATTGTGCATGACATTGGGCAGTGATTTTTAAATTTTTTACCTTGAGTACCACCTCAGAAAATATTAGGCTTTTCCAATATCACCATCTTACACTTTACAGCAGTATGGCATGCAATAGGGGTGAAATTGCAACCTCACTGTGATCCAATTATAAGAATGAATAAGACAAATAGCAGAAATAAGTTTTCATTTTCGAAATCTTGTTTTACAGGTTTTATTATTTATTGTAAGTGATTATTGCATCATTGACCTATTCACTGAGAATTTGCCACCAACACGGACGCACATAGATTATTGACCCTGACATATGTGTTTTTGGTTGCAGAAAAACTGAGATAGGACGTTGGGTAAACATCTTTGTTTTATAGAAGCTATCTCATTATCGTGTCATATGTCTCTGTAAGATATTAGCCCACTTAAATGAAGATGAAGATTCTGGGATGGGTAGGCTTAGGAAGAATCCACCTTGCCTTTGTCTTACTGAGAGGTCTTGAATTAACAGGACTTTTCTCTTCCCCAAGTAACATTAGGCTGTAATTATGAAATTTTCATAGATCTTATCAACTAGGCGGACTTATCAAATGGCATCATCAAGGCACTTTCACATGTTGATCAGAACTTTTTTTTGTCTTTAACCGTCTATACTGCATTCTTAGTTTGACAAAAATATAATTTTTTTGTATGCTTTTGCACTGTGTATTTATAGAAGAATGTCTGGCCCTTGCGGATGATGTCAATTACATGGTTTTTAAATACCTACCAATTCAAAAAAATTGGCCAGGCTTGCCTGGAGGAGGACCAACATCTTGAGGCCATCGTCAAGGCCCAACACTGCAGGTTCATTGATCTGTTGTTACCAATGCCAGTATGCAAGATTAAAAAGGCTTAGATCTACATATGCAGCATTGTATTACAACACCTCTACCACTGTTCTTTATGTCAATAACATCTGTTTTCAACACTTTTGCAGGCAGACACTAACAAGGATCAAGACAGCGATGGAGGCCAACTGGTCCAATTACAACCTCGCTATGCATGGCCTTGGGCCAGAAATGTTGAAGGGTGCTTTTGCTTTAATTGATGCGTGCCTGGTCGAGGCAGAGAACCTCCACTGCCTTCAGGAGTAAAAGTGTCTGGCGTGTCAATAAAGCATGTCAATAAACCTGAAGTCACCTCTGATGCATTATTTCACAGAATTTTAGAGTGGTATCAGCATTTATGGGTAGCCTTGACAAAGGAATAGTCTTAGATTGTTTACTGAATAAACCACTTTGCACAATACATATGTGATTTAAAATCCTTGTGTTGACTTTGGGTCAAATTGACCCGTTTTCAATTTTTGTTTTATATCAAAATATGGGACGTAGAAATAAGCGCTGAAAATGTGTAAAAAAAAAAGATTTACCATTTAAAACATTGGAAAAAGCAAAAACAAACTGTGAAAAAATGGCGTCAAAAACGTTGAAAGGTCAACGTCAAGGTTGACGGGAAGACAACACAAGGGTTAAAACATAATTTGCCAAATACATGTTGAGAAGTTAAACCATAAGAACGTATGGAAAGGCTTGGTTTTGGACTGAGAGTGTATCAAAGCATCACAGTTATAAAGCAATTTTCTTTATTTGTAATTGTGAATACATACATTTTTCTTGGGGGTCAATACTTTTACTGAAGTACAGGACCCGTGTACTTCACTGCTGGTGTAATGTACTGGAAAAGCTTTGATGTCATAATAACTGATAAAACAGTACTATTGCTTGTGCCATTAATGTAAGATCTGAAAACAACAATCTATTTCCCAAAACTTCATACAACTTGGATTTAATTATCAGTATTTCATTTACCTTATCAACTACCGAGAAAATTCATCAACCAACCAATCAAGACGGGCGTTTTCACATGCAAACAATGGCACCTCCAGAATAACAGAATTAAGTTCTTCTTGCTCTTCTTTTGTTTTTAAAGTTCTCAACTACTGCTCTCTGCAGTCTAGATTTTTTTTAATTTTTTTACGGTAACCATGTAAAGGGGTAATTTTCTTTTTTCTGGACACAGCAGTAAATTTTCCAAAAGCCAGCTTGTGTGCTTTGTGGACGGTATTGTACAGTTCAGGGGTATGTTCAAATGCTTCAGACTTGCTCCACTCTAGTAGGTCTAATAACATGTACTGTATGGGAGGATTCCCATGGGAGGCTTCAGACATTTGTGCATTTTCTTTGGGGTCTGTGAGAATGTCTTGAGGCTCGAGGACATGTGTGACATGTATGCAAACACATCTTTCTCCAAAACTATTAGCAATGCATGTGCACAAAGTCGGAGTTTTCCTATTCATAATACTCATAGTCCCGTCACTATTGAAGATGGTTATTTCATCTTCAGTTTGATGATAGAGATGGATGCTGATGATTTCTAGCGCTTTATTATTCCCCATTTTTTCAATGTCAATACCTCTCCCTCTCACCAAGAGAAGATGTTTGCATATGTTTCCCATCCGGAAATTGGTGCATTCACACGTGAAGTGTAACAAGTTCACTTTGTAGGCTGTGTTGGTTGACTGTGACAGCACAGAGCACTGCCCCGCTTCTATGTCCAAATCTTTGCCCACGTCATTTTTAAATAGCAGCACAGCAGCCTGGTGAGCAGCAGAGGTACTTGGAACTACAGTAAAATAGTAGCCTTTGCCTCAGATAGGACAGTGGGGAGCGACAGGACACCAGTGTGAGAGAGTGTGCCCTAGCTAGCTGCAACACAGGTAAGGGCACCATCATAAACTTTTAATGACACATTTTGCATATTCTGATTGGATAGCCAATAACTTGTCATGCAACATCATAAACTCATAACCATATATTGGCCCTTATTGTTAGATTTATGCTAAATGCAAGTTCCATTGTGTAGTCATTGCCATGGTGGTTGTTTAATGCAACAGCTCCATAAATAAAATTCACTGTTAAGACTGTGAGAGAGTGGCATGCTTCGTAAAAGTAGCCATGTGTCAGTCTCAAATTATGTTATTCTATAAACAGGCTGAAATAGCCATTTGGCAACATCCACAGTCTCTGTTAGAGAGATTACTAACCTGTAATCCTTTTCTACATCTCCACATAGCAAGAGCAGAAGTTGGTCAACTCTTCAGTTTGCCTCGCAGAAACTGGTATTTCAACGTAATGAAGAATCTTTACGACAGAAAGGCATGAAAAACGTGAAAAGCTTTATTTTTGTCAGGATGGTAGAGAAGTTTAGGACCCAAATGCAGTTCTAACTGATTTAAGACCTGGAATTACACCACAGGCTGCACACAACACGGAAAACACGACCAGAAGCCACACTAACAGAAAGTAAGAATCCGACAAACGACAAGGGAAACAGAGAGACTAAATACACAGGGTAACGAGGAAACAAGAGGCAGGTGACACAAGGGCTGGGAAACAGGTGGAAAACATCAGGTAATCACAAGAGCGGGAAAACAGATAGTAAAACAAGACAAGACAGAGAACAGATTATCAAAGTAAAACAGGAAACAAGCAAAATACAGAACAGAAACAGACTACCAAAATAAGACACACCAAAAACCCTGACAGTACCCCACCCCCAGGGACAGATCCCAGATGTCCACAAAACAAAAAACAGGCAGAAACAACCCAGGGAGGGCGGAGGGGGCCCGGAGGAGGGACGACTCTAGAAACAAAATAAGTCAACCCCGGAGGGGCGAAAGAGAGTCCAGGGAAGGCAGAAAGCCACTGGGGACCAGGGAACAGAAAGTCACTGGGGCACAACGCCCTGGGTCACAGGGAACAGAGAGAGGCCGTCAACAGGGGGCAGAGAGGCCTCGGCAACCGGGGGCAGAGAGCAGAAACGAAGGCAGATGCCTTCAGGCGGCCGAACAGGTTGGCGAAGGTAGAAACCTTCTGGCGGCCTGCGATGAAGGCAGAATCTCTCTGGTGGCCGGCCAAGGCGGAGCCCCTTGGGAGGCTGCGCAGGCGACGGGTCAGCTGGGCTGGAGTCAGGCGGAGATTCTGGAAGGCTGCACGTCAGCGGAGATTCTGGGAGGCTGCACGTCAGCGGAGATTCTGGGAGGCTGCACGTCAGCGGAGATTCTGGGAGGCTGCACGTCAGCTCGGAGTCAGGAGAGCTGCACGTCAGCCCAGGGTCAGGAGAGCTGCACGCCAGCCCGGGAACAGAAGGGTTGCACGTCAGCTCGGGAACAGAAGGGTTGCACGTCAGCTCGGGAACAGAGGTCAGCTCAGGCTCAGAAACACAGGTCAGCTCAGGCTCAGGTACACAGGTCAGCTCAGGCTCACAGGTCAGCTCAGGCTCAGGCACACAGGTTAGCGCAGGCTCAGGTACACAGGTTAGCGCAGGCTCAGGTACACAGGTTAGCGCAGGCTCAGGTACACAGGTTAGCTCAGGCTCAGGTACACAGGTTAGCTTAGGCTCAGGAACACAGGTTAGCTCAGGCTCAGGAACACAGGTTAGCTCAGGCTCAGGAACACAGGTCAGCTTAAGCTCAGGAACACAGGTCAGCTTAAGCTCAGGAACACAGGTCAGCTCAGGTTCAGATACACTGGTCAGCTCAGGCTCAGATACACTGGTCAGCTCAGGCTCAGATAAACAGGTCTGCTGAGGCTCAGGACAAAAAACAGGCATGGAGACGGGGAAGCGAAACTCCTGTGCTGTGGCCTGCCAACGCACCTCCATAAGGTGCCTAGCGAAGGCGGGGTCCTCCTCATGCAGGGAGCGGAAAAACTCAGTCAAAAGTTCTCCATCTGAGTCCAGTGGGTGAAAAACTGGTTTGAATACTGCTGGGTCCATATCTGGTCGGATTCTTCTGTCAGGATGGTAGAGAAGGTTAGGACCCAAATGCAGTTCAAACTGATTTATTCTCACCAGTAAAACACCACAGGCTGTACACAACACGAAACATACGAACAGAAGCCACACTAACAGAAAGTAAGAATCCGACAAACAACAAGGGAAACAGAGAGACTAAATACACAGGGTAACGAGAAAACAAGAGGCAGGTGACACAAGGGCTGGGAAACAGGTGGAAAACATCAGGTAATCACAAGAGCGGGAAAACAGATAGTAAAACAAGACAAGACAAAACAGAGAACAGATTATCAAAGTAAAACAGGAAACAAGCAAAATACAGAACAGAAACAGACTACCAAAATAAGACACACCAAAAACCCTGACAATTTTATTAATTACAAATCTGACACCCACCATACCATCTGCTTCCTGTTAAATTGGGAGAAAATAATTGAATAGCAATACAAAATAAACTATCAGTGTAAAACACTGATTCCTACATTTTTTGTCTGACTTTAGTGAAACCTCGCTCATTCAACCTAAAGAGCTGCATTAACTGCTGATTTGGGGAATATGGGCTTTTCAGCTCATGGTAAACTTTGCCTCCCAATAGTCAGGCCACAAGGTGGGCCGACCTTGTGGTGCATAGTAAGTCAGTGTTCAGTATGTAGTATTTAGTAGGCCCATGCCATTTTGAGAACAGCCAGAGACTGGCACTGTATTTGCATGCATAATTTTAGGAACATGATGTAAGCAACACCTTGATGTTTTAAGCAAATTCTCTGACTCCCAATATGAAAAGAAATTATTTGAAATATTATTGGCAAATGTAAGTAAAATACCTTTCAGCCTTGTTGTTGGTCTCACTGCTACAGTGATAGAACGTTCTTCCAAAGTTTACCCACAGCTCCGCATAAGTAAACCAATTTGTCTTCAGATAAGTTGTTACATGGGGACTACCCAAAAAGGTGTCGATCTCACTGCATTTCTTGGCAGATACATTGAGAAACTCTTCCTCCTTAGGGGAAAACATATTTAATCTGAGATGCTTATATACAAACATTAAAAAGAAAAAACATAAATACTTGTAAACTCACTATTATTATGTAGACTACAGAATGTATAATTTGGTCAGGACCACTTAGTTGCACTGGGGTTATGAATGTTAAAAATATAAATATAGTACCGTCAGGCATGCTTTCATTGATGCCATGGCATGAATGACCACATTTCTTTGTTCAGGTGTCAGGTGACCTCCATCTGTCTTCACAAGCCACCGGTTAACAGCCTATAACAGCATAAATTGCTTCAGATGCACATTAGGGTATGTTATTTCACCCTGTCACGTGGCAATTAGTTTCCATTGCATGGCCAAAAGGGAGTTTATGTTATTGTACTGCAATGTAACTGTATATATCCCAAATTTTCACCAGAAAGCTCAGGTATGTTTCATGTAAGTAGAATTCAGGATTTTAAATAGGCATATACTGTAAACTGTAAGTATTTATGTCACAACCACCTGCAATTACATTGCAGACCACTAGTTGATTGCCCTTACATATACAGTACAGTTAAAGATTCCACTTGTTTACACACCCACCACGTTTTTAAAGAACACTGTTGAAAACAGCACACTGTGCCAAAGATCCTTAGATAGTACTCTGTACCTGCTCAGTTGACCTTTCCTGTTAGTTTATGTCAATGTCAACTGAACATCGTAGATTTAAATGTCACAAATAGTGATATCATATATTCATCGACTTACCTGAAGCACATGGAACCAACAAAGGAGAAGCTTTGCATTTGGGAAAACGCTTTTAATGGCATTAAGCACTCTCAAGTCACGGTCCATCATCACTGACCTGTAACATTAAAAAAGAAAGAAAAGAAAAGAAAGAGAGAAAAAGTTGCACCACACCCAAAAGCATACATTAGACAGAGTGTATAGTATACAGTGTAAACATTGTATCAAGAAAATTCAGAATAGAGAGTTAAGAACCTAGTGAGATCCAAAATTCAAAAGCTGTTGCTCAGTGCAGTAGTATTTTAAGATTCAAACATGCATATTTCCTGTAGTTCTAATTACAAAGAAAAGATCAAATACAGCATAACATAAATTATGCTAACATTTGTCTGACCTTGGATAGAAGCTTGGGTTACTCAATTGAAGCTTCTGTAGGCAGAGGCTTACTGTTGCAGTAGTTTCCTTGCTCAGGATAAAATAGGCAAATGGCACGCCTCTTCCAGTTTTGTTTATCAATAACAGTGCATAAAATGCATACCCCTAGGCTGTTATGCCTTTGTATGAGGCATCCATGAAAACCATTGGATGGGGGTTCTCTTCCAAAAGTTGTTTTTGAAATGGTGTTTGTACAACTAAAATGAATGGTTGTTCATTGTGAAGTGGCTGATAAAAACAGATGTTGTCTCTGAGTTCCATGGAAACCAAATGGTCCACACTGACAGAATCACTGTCACCCACACCTCTGAGGTTTTTCTTTAAAAGCCAAATGTCTTTAAGGGTCAAGTAAAACCGGCGGTCTTTTTTGTCCACATGCCCATTTTGTTGAGCCCAATCATAGCTTTTTATTAAGATCTCAGAAGTGGACCAACCCTGTTGAAGCCATATTTCGACGAGGGAATGCAGGTCTGGGTGGACGCGGTTCTTCTCTTTAGAATTAGCCTCGTCATGGCCAGTGTGCTGTAGCATCTTTTGGATTATGGCACCTGATATTCCGGCATCCGTGATGACTTGAAAGAGATGTATGCCTTGCAAGAATTGGCCCGAGTTTTTGTGGCTTCTCCATTACTTTTGCCTGCAGAATGATTCCCACGGTCACAGCCATAGTAATAATAGTTGAATATTTAACTAACATAGTCTAATAATAATAAGAAGAAAATGAACATGTCCTTTCATCTTGCGCTTTTCTATTTTACAAGTGTTGGCAGTGCTGCGAATGATGTCCGACTACTAATATACTAAATAATACAAAAAAATATGAATTCTGTCCTGAGAACAGGAGATATTCACCTGCCCTCAGACAACTTCTGCCCTGAGACCAGAGAAGATAGTTGACTCCCTTTTGTCCAACTACATTGCCCTGAGAACAGAAAAATACAACTTCTGCCCTGAGACCATAGAAGACAGTTGACTCCCTTTTCTACAACTACGTTGCCCTGAGAACAGAAAAATATGACTTCTGCCCTGAGACCAGGAGGGATTCACCTGCCCTCAGACAACTTCTGCCCTGAGACCAGAGAAGACAGTTGACTCCCTTTTGTCCAACTACGCTGACCTGAGAACAGCAAAATACAAATTCTGCCCTGAAAATTGATCCCATGGATGATTTGTATGCTATTAAGTGAACAAGGTGTACCCGGTCCACCAAACACTGGGCCGTCTTGACTGTCTTAATTCTGCACATATTTCTGTTACTGTAGTCCTATTTACTATTTCGGATCCGCTGCGTGCGCACTGTCACCTGCCGTGGAGACGCTGGCCTCACTAACCTCTCCTCCTCTGAGTCGGATCTCCCTCGCGCTGGACTCAGTTTCACTGAGCGTACTAACACTTAGAAAATAAATAAATTGCATTACATCCTCTCCTGGAACCATCACCTTATCGTGGTGGAGAGGTTTGTGTGTCCCTATGAACCTGAGGGCTGTGTTGTCTGGTAGGGTCTCCCAAGGCAAAGTGGTCTCAGGTGAGGGGCCAGACAAAGAATGGTTCAAAAACCCTATGAGTGACCGAGGAAGAGATGGAGTGACCCAGCCCGGAGGAAGCCCGGGGCCCCCATTTGGAGCCAGGCCCAGATGGAGGGCTCGTCAGCGAGCGTCTGGTGGCCGGGTTTGCCACGGAGCCCGGCCGGGCACAGCCCGAAAAAGCTACGTGGCATCCATCTCTCCATCCCATGGGCCCACCACCTGTGGTAGGAACCGCTGGGGTCGGGTGCGCTGCCACATGGGTGGCAGTGAAGGTCAGGGGCCTCGACGGACCAGACCCAGGCAGCAGACGCTGGCTCTGGGGACGTGGAATGTCACCTCTCTGTGGGGGAAGGAGCCGGAACTGGTGCGGGAGGTGAGCGCTACCGGTTAGATCTGGTGGGGCTTACCTCTACGCACAGTCTCGGTTCTGGAACCATACTCCTGGATAGGGGTTGGACTCTTTTCTTCTCCGGAGTTGCCCAGGGTGTGAGGCGCCGGGCGGGTGTGGGGATACTCACAAGCCCCCGGCTGAGCGCTGCTACGTTGGAGTTTACCCCGGTGGACGAGAGGGTTGCCTCCCTACGCCTGCGGGTTGTGGGGGGGAAAACTCTGACTGTTGTTTGTGCATATGCACCAAACAAGAGTTTGGAGTATTCGGCCTTCTTGGAGACCTTGAGTGGAGTCCTATATGGGGCTCCAGTGGGGGACTCCATAGTTCTGCTGGGGGACTTCAACGCGCACGTGGGCAATGATGGAGACACATGGAGAGGCGTGATTGGGAGGAACGGCCTCCCTGATCTAAACCAGAGTGGTTGTTTGTTGTTGGACTTCTGTGCTAGTCATGGATTGTCTATAACGAACACCATGTTCGAACATAGGGATGCTCATAAATGTACTTGGTACCAGAGCACCCTAGGCCAAAGGTCAATGATCGATTTTATAATCGTTTCATCTGATCTGAGGCCGTATGTTTTGGACACTCGGGTGAAGAGAGGGGCAGAGCTGTCAACCGATCACCATCTGGTGGTGAGTTGGGTCAGAGGGTGGGGGAAGACTCTGGACAGACCTGGTAAGCCCAAACGGGTAGTGCGGGTAAATTGGGAACGTCTGGAGGAGGCCCCTGTCCGACAGACTTTCAACTCACACCTCCGGTGGAGCTTTTCGTGCATCCCTGTGGAGGCTGGGGGCATTGAACCCGAGTGGACAATGTTCAAAGTTTCCATTGCTGAAGCTGCGGCGAGGAGCTGTGGTCTTAGGGTCTTAGGTGCCTCAAGGGGCGGTAACCCACGAACACCGTGGTGGACACCGGTGGTCAGGGAAGCCGTCCGACTGAAGAAGGAGTCTTTCCGGGATATGTTATCCCAGAGGACTCCGGAGGCAGTGGCAAGGTACCGAAGGGCCCGAAGGGCTGCAGCCTCTGCCGTGAAAGAGGCAAAGCAGCGGGTGTGGGAGAAGTTCGGAGAAGACATGGAGAAGGACTTTCGGTCGGCACCAAGGTGCTTCTGGAAAACCGTTCGCCACCTCAGGAGGGGGAAGCGGGGAACCATCCAAGCTGTGTACAGTAAGGATGGGACGCTGTTGACCTCAACTGAGGAGGTAATAGGGCGGTGGAAGGAGCACTTTGAGGAACTCCTAAATCCGACTAATACGCCCTCTATGGTAGAGGCAGAGCTGGAGGATGATGGGGGATTGTCGTCAATTTCCCTGGTGGAAGTTGCTGAGGTAGTTAAACAACTCCACAGTGGCAAAGCCCCAGGGATTGATGAGATCCGTCCAGAAATGCTTAAAGCTCTGGGTGTGGAGGGGTTGTCTTGGTTGACACGCCTCTTCAACATTGCGTGGAAGTCTGGGACGGTGCCTAAGGAGTGGCAGACCGGGGTGGTGGTTCCCCTTTTCAAAAAGGGGGACCAGAGGGTGTGTGCCAATTATAGGGGTATCACACTTCTCAGCCTCCCTGGTAAAGTCTTCTCCAAGGTGCTGGAAAGGAGGGTTCGGTCGATAGTCGAACCTCAGGTTGAAGAGGAACAATGCGGATTCCGTCCTGGTCGTGGAACAACGGACCAGATCTTTACTCTCGCAAGGATCCTGGAGGGAGCCTGGGAGTATGCCCAACCGGTCTACATGTGCTTTGTGGATCTGGAGAAGGCCTATGACCGGGTCCCCCGGGAGATACTGTGGGAGGTGCTGCGGGAATATGGGGTGAGGGGGTCCCTTCTCAGGGCCATCCAATCTCTGTACAACCAAAGCGAGAGCTGTGTCTGGGTTCTCGGCAGTAAGTCGGACTCGTTTCAGGTGAGAGTTGGCCTCCGCCAGGGCTGCGCTTTGTCACCAATCCTGTTTGTAGTATTTATGGACAGGATATCGAGGCGTAGTCGGGGTGGAGAGGGGTTGCAGTTCGGTGGGCTGGGGATCTCATCGCTGCTTTTTGCAGATGATGTGGTCCTGATGGCATCATCGGCCTGTGACCTTCAGCACTCACTGGATCGGTTCGCTGCCGAGTGTGAAGCGGCTGGGATGAGGATCAGCACCTCTAAATCGGAGGCCATGGTTCTCAGCAGGAAACCGATGGAGTGCCTTCTCCAGGTAGGGAATGAGTCCTTACCCCAAGTGAAGGAGTTCAAGTACCTTGTAGTCTTGTTCGCGAGTGAGGGAACAATGGAGCGGGAGATTGGTCGGAGAATCGGCGCAGCGGGTGCGGTATTACATTCAATTTATCGCACCGTTGTGACGAAAAGAGAGCTGAGCCAGAAGGCAAAGCTCTGGATCTACCAGTCAGTTTTCGTTCCTACCCTCACCTATGGTCATGAAGGTTGGGTCATGACCGAAAGAACGAGATCCAGGGTACAAGCGGCCGAAATGGGTTTCCTCAGGAGGGTGGCTGGTGTCTCCCTTAGAGATAGGGTGAGAAGCTCAGTCATCCGTGAGGAGCTCGGAGTAGAGCCGCTGCTCCTTCACGTCGAAAGGAGCCAGTTGAGGTGGTTCGGGCATCTGGTAAGGATGCCCCCTGGGCGCCTCCCTAGGGAGGTGTTCCAGGCACGTCCAGCTGGGAGGAGGCCTCAGGGAAGACCCAGGACTAGGTGGAGGGATTATATCTCTAACCTGGCCTGGGAACGCCTTGGGATCCCCCAGTCGGAGCTGGTTAATGTGGCTCGGGAAAGGGAAGTTTGGGGTCCCCTGCTGGAGCTGCTACCCCCGCGACCCGAGACCGGATAAGCGGACGAAGATGGATGGATGGACTGATGTGAGTTCAAACTGCTTATTAGAGATGCACCGATTACAATTTTCCAGGCCGATTCCGATTTCCGATTTTTCATTGAGTTTGACCAGCCTATACCGATTTTAGCCGATTCCGATTTCATTTTTTCTAACCACTTTACAGCACACACAAATATTTATTTTCTATCTTTTCTTTAATAGAACATTTTACATTTTGCATAGAATATAGAACATTTTTTGAATAGATAATCGATCGCTATAAAATAGAACTATATAAATGACTCCTGGTGTGGGAAATTCACACACATCTAAAGTGCAATGTCAACCATTTCCTTCTTTTCACATGCAATAGCCAGCTAAACAAATGTGATATATTTAGCAAACTAAACTTCTGTATGTATGAAAACAGGTAATGGCAATAAAATAATATATAAATAACAAATAAAAATAAAATAAATATAGCCTTAATGCAGTATAAAGATATTTCTCAAAACACACACACACAGGCCTGTTTGAACGTCAACAGTATCGTTACCTGAAAACAGCGTGTGGTTCCTTTTTTAGCTAAGTTTGCTTTATGTGTCATTGTGCATAAATATGAACCATACCGTTGCTGTCAACGGGCTTATCTGCTAACGTTAGCTACCGACGGTTACCTCGGAACAATCTAGCAAATAGACGGTACCCTAGTGAGCCGTTACCTCAAACAGATGATTTAACGTCACCGCTCATTTTACACACAGTTTAGCAAAAACGCTGAGGGAAGATTACTATGTTTTTAATGTTGGTTTTGAGCGGTATGCACCCCCACTAACCTGGAAAGCGTTTTAAACAGTAATGTTAATACAGCGTGTTGGAGGAATACAGCGTCTCTCTTTTTATTTATTTTTTTAATACAGCGTCTCCTACAGCGGCCAGCGTGGCGGCAGAGGGACCACAGCGTTCGCTAACGTTAGCTTCTTGTCTCATCTGGGGTCTGATAAACAGTAAATTTGAAGCAGGGCTCCAGGCCAGCCATTTTTATTGTCATTATTGATGACAGGGTGCCATCCAGGGTAAGGCTGTTCCTGGTCTTGGTCTTGTTGAGTCCCACCACAGAAAACACTCAACCCGCATCAGCATTTGAATGGCGTAGCACCAGGACAATATTTGCAATGGTGGCAAGCCTCGGAAACCTGTGAAGAATGAGCCAAGAACACAGTGGAAATAAGCTCTGAAGTAGTATTTTTTTTGTTGATTCATTTTTTGCCTTTGATATATAAGTATAGGTTGATACATAATTAATTCTGTCTATGAAGACAAAATGCATGCATATATATGATTGATGATGATTTGTATATACAGTATATCCTATAGACACACACACATACATAATTTTAAAGCACTATATAGAGGCATGATTTTGTCTAAATAGAACAAATTGATTATACATCAACCTACAGCATACTTTTACAACTGTCAAAAGGGAAGAAAAAGGAAAAAAAAATAAATAAGAAAAAATAAATAAATAAGCAAACGTTTAAAGTTTAAGAGCATAAATACTCTATGGTGGGTGGTGATGGCGCAGTGGATCTGACACATGCCTTTGGTGTGGGAGATCTGGGTTCGATTCCCACTGCGATACATCAACCAATGTGTCCCTGAGCAAGACACTAAACTCCTAGTTGCTCAAGAGGTGTGCGACCTCTGACATATAGCAATTGTAAGTCGCTTTGGATAAAAGCGTCAGCTAAATGACATGTAATGTAATGTAATGCATATACTCAATAAATATACTCAATAAATACTCAAAGCATACATACCTGAAGCCGGGGAAATGTGGGGGGGGGGGAATACACCTGGGATGGCTTATGAAGTAGCATCGCAAATGTGAGAAAATTTGGAAAATTCCACAGGGGGGCGCTCTTGAACCCCCTCACCGTCTCCGAAAGTGTAAGTAGTCGATCAAGAGTGGCTCAACAGGTAGATCTATAGATAACACATCTTTCAGGCATTTGACCGACCAATTAAATGCGTACGTGTCTCACGGCCAATGCATGAGAGTTGGCAGCCCTGGGAACGTCACTACAGTACTAAACATACTAGGCTAAGTGAGTTGCAAGGGCAGGTACGCAGAGATAAAATACACGCACTTCGGCGAAGTTTAGGTGCCCAACAGGCAGCTTTCACCAGACCGAATTTAGACAGAGATAAAGTTGAACATGCTTGTTATGTTATGTGGTGAGTGAACTAATCGCCAAGAAGCTGAAACCTCATTCAGATTGGGAATTTGTGAAGGAGTGCCTTGTTGCTACAGCATAACTGAATGCACCTGACAAAGTGAAATTGTTCCAAAGCGTGAGTTTAGTGTGAAGAACTGTCGCCGATCGGATTACAGATATGGCAGTGGATAATGAAAAAACACTGAAGGACACAACACAGAATTTTGAGTTTTTTTCGCTAGCCTGTGATAAAACAACTGACATTACAAATACTGCCCAATTAGCCATTTTTGTGCGTGGGATCGATACAACGGAGGACTTGCTTTCACTGCAAGCCATGCATGGCACTACTAAAGGTGAGGATTTGTTTGGGCAAGTTATGTCAGCTATGAACCAGTTTGAACTTCCCTTTGAAAAGTTAAGTGGCCTTGCGATGGATGGAGTCCCAGCCATGGTCGGCGGTCAAAGGGGATTAACCGCATTTATCCGAAGAGAATTGAGCCGTCAAAATATTAATCCGAGTGAGTTAGTTGTGTGCCACTGTATCATACATCAAGAGAATTTGTGCGCACACCCTGAAGCTCAGTAATGTAATGTCGACCGTCGTTTCCACGATCAATATTATCAAAAGTAGAGAGCTGAATACCCGCCAGTTCAAGGAACTTTTGAGTGAGCTTGAGTCAGAATATGGAGATCTGGTGTACCATTGTGAGGTTCGATGGCTGAGTCATGGAGAGATGCTCGCATGGTTTTACAAATTGAGGTAAAACAATTCATGGATATGAAGGGCAAGCCTGGTAATGAACTCAGTGATGGCAAGTGGCTGTGTGATTTTGCATTCATGGTGGACATTACCAAACACCTTTCCGAGCTGAATGTCAAGCTCCAAGGTCCCAACCAGCTAGTCAGCGCTCTGGTCTCCAATGTGAAATAATTTGAAACTAAATTAAAGCTGCGGCAAATGCAACCGGTAAGGGCAACAGCGTGCATTTTCCTACTTTGCAAGAACAGAAGCTTGCTGTAACATCTGAATATGTAGCTGAGTCCGCCAAACTCCTTCATGCTTTCGGTGAGAGGTTTCAGGACATGAAAAGTAAGGTAAAGGAACTCAACA
Source organism: Sander lucioperca (assembly GCF_008315115.2). NCBI lineage: Eukaryota > Metazoa > Chordata > Actinopteri > Perciformes > Percidae > Sander > Sander lucioperca. The sequence goes on from NC_050181.1 coordinate 30,212,888, forward strand.
TTTTTGCAACGCCATTTAATGTGTAACCAGCTGACGTGCCTGACAACCTGCAACACGGAATCATTGAGCTGCAAAGCAATGACGAGCTCAAAGCAAAGTACAACAACCTCCCTCTGCTTGAGTTTTATAAACTGTATGTGCGTGCTGAAGAATTTTCTGGTCTCAGGAGACATGCACTGAGATTTGCGTCCTTGTTTGGCACAACTTACCGGTTGTGCTCAAGACTGACATACTAAAACCTGGAAAATCAACTGTGAGTAGCATCATCATCATCGACATCCAACATCGGAGGCTTAGTAAAAGAGAAGCAGTTCCAGCCATCTCACTAGAGAGCAGGCGCGTGCAGGTGTGAGATGCAGCTAGGCTACAGAAGATCAAGGTAAATTAGTGCTTTATTTTAAACGTCAGCATTAGAGGCATTAACCAAAAAACACATTAAATATAACCATAACAATAGTGTGACAGCCTTGGTGGTCTTGTCTACAGGTGTGTCAGGAGACGGGCGGAGACTGTGCCTACAAATTGGGAGGCCAGGGATAAGGAACAAAAACATGTAAAACACGCATTAAAACAGTGTCACTATCCTGAGTGGGCGTTTGTTAAAACACAAGAACCCCCGAAAAGTTTCTAAACAATCAACAGAAACAAATCATAAGGTCAGAAGAAGCCATGTTGTTATCCCATATGTGGCTGGGCTGTCTGAGAAGTTCCGGATAGTGTTCTCTAATTACAACATCCCTGTATATTTTAAACCTAAAAACACACTGAGACAGCGTCTAAGAGATTCCAAAACATCAAAAGAGCAACCTGGTGTATGCGATCAAATGCGAGGAGTGTAAAGATCTGTAAATTGGGGAAACAAAACAGCCGCTCAGCCGACGCATGTATCAACACAGGCGAAAAAACTCCTCAGGACAAGACTCAGCAGTCTATACTCATCTACAAAAAGAACAACACAGTTTTCAAGATCAAGATGTCTATATCCTGGACAGAGAGGATAGGTGGTTTGAAAGAGGCGTCAAGGAGGCCATATTTGTTAAAGTAGAGCGACCCTCTTTAAATAGGGGAGGTGGGTTGAAACATCATTTGTCATCAGCCTACAACATGGTTCTGAAAACCATTCCCAGGCGCTTTACAGATACACCATCCTGCTCCAACTCTTGAGCAGGGGGAGGGGCATCATCTGAAACTGCTGGGACACCATCTTCTCTGGCAAAATTTGGACTACATCTTAGCAGTCATGTGCCTTCATGCCATGAGATCATGAAACTGCCTTGTCTATTAAGGCCAGCGTTACTTCCTGTGCACACTAAACAACTGATGAAGGTGTTTGGATGAACACTGAAACGTCTTGTATTTCATATTTTTTAATCCATTGTTTTTAAATTAAAGCTTTGTTGAAACTTTTTATTAGCACCTTCAGACATACAAAACAAATTCCACAATATGTGACAGGTAATATCAGATTGTGCACAGAACAGAGAAACACAAATTGAACTTGATGATTTGGCTTTGTTAATCCTTGCTGTAGAGAGCTCAAGCATAACTATGTCTAGAAAATACGCCAACCACTGTTTTATACAAAGCGAGTGAGGGGGGAGCCAGCGTTGAACTATCATTTTCTTGGTTGCAGTTGAGAGCCGGCTAGCCAAATTTCTCCCAAGCAGGTGTAATTTAGAGTCGTCATTAAGTAACAAAACAATGGGGTCAGTAGGATACATATGTTGAAGTGGATATACTGGTGAGTTGGGTTCTTGGAACAGTGGAAAATGTTGTCCAAAACTGTTTCCCAATGAATTGCGTTCCCCTCAGGGCTCAGCTCTCGCTCCCATTTCTTTACTATTGGGAGTTCTCCTATGGATACTTGCATCAGTTTAGCATAAATCTTGGACACTAATCCTCTCACAGGAAAATCAACAAACCATTTGGAGGCCCTATTTAAGGTCCTCTGAGGTTATCAGCCCGCCCAAAACTTGACATAGTGAAGAAATTCAATGAAGCTGGGGTAAATGTCTGGGGGCAAGTACGGCTTTCTTACGGTAGCCAAATGCCTCATCATCATCTCTTAGTGATGCGCATGAATGGATGAACGAGATTCCCACTGTCCCTATCTACTATATAGCTAAACCACAGCCAAGGGAATAGGCTTGTCAGAATCTATATAAATGTTTATATATAAGACCATACAACAAAATAATAACAAAATAGACAAACCGTAGACCAAATAAACCAATGTATAATGACAACACCATAAACCCATCATACATGTAGCTCCCCAGCACAAAGCTTCCTCAGGAGCCCTCCAGAAAACTTAAGTACTTTCCCCATTTTCCTGTGCAGACATCAAAACCGTTAGAATGACATCTTTTCAAACACCGCCACCCTAGCTATCTCATAAGCCCACTCTTGAATTGAAGGCACCCCTTTATTCCTCCATCCTCTTAAAATAATCTGTCTGGCTATCATTAATCTAGTTTGGACTCAACGTCTTATGTGTTTATCTATTCTGTTTAAGATTGATTTATCTCCTAGAATAATAATAATAATCTTGGGCTGAATGGAACTTAGGTTCCTGCAATAGGTTATCATGTATCCCAGTCCAAAATTGTTGGACCTTATCACAGGACTATAGGAAATGAAGAAATTGGCCATGATCTGTCTTACATTTCCATGGTGTGTCTTTTAATCCAAGTCTAAACAATCTGGATCTAATAGAAGCGATGGATAACCTTGAACTGAATGAGGCGCACCCTCACATTGCGTGACATAGTTTTAATATTCCTACAAATTCTGTCCCACTCCTCATCATCCAGTGTAATACTCAGATCCCTTTCCCATGTCTTCTTGAGGGCTGACCAGGCTCCACCTTATCTAAACAAACACTAGTACTACTTATCGTTTTTCCCTTAAGCGGTGTAGTATATTTTTTACTGCTTTTTCTGTTTTTGGATTTGTTTTTTTATAAAGTGCCTTTGAGTAACTTTAAAGTGTGATATAAACTAAATGTATTATTATCAGGATACTGCTTGCTGTATTTATGACAGCACCCTCATATGAACATGAAAAGCTTCTGTTTTCATAGTGCCTACTGGTCTGTAACAGCACTGCAGAGTAGAAAATGTCACTTATGAACAACAACTATGCAATAAAAAAAAGTCTTCAGTGGAGACTAATGCTATTTGTTTAACAAAAAGATGAAGAGGCATCACACAAAGACAAGTAAGAGAGGAGGTGGGAGGTCAACATTAGATTAGAAAACATGGGAGGGACAGGAAGGAAGAAAAGGAAGGAGGAGAAGAGAGGCATGCGGTTGACAGCTCCACCCCTCTCTTCACCCGAGTGTCCAAAACATACGGCCTCAGATAAGATGAAACAATTATAAAATCGATCATTGACCTTTGGCCTAGGGTGCTCTGGTACCAAGTACACTTATGAGCATCCCTATGTTCGAACATGGTGTTCGTTATAGACAATCCATGACTAGCACAGAAGTCCAACAACAAACAACCACTCTGGTTTAGATCAGGGAGGCCGTTCCTCCCAATCACGCCTCTCCAAGTGTCTCCATCATTGCCCACGTGCGCGTTGAAGTCCCCCAGCAGGACTATGGAGTCCCCCACTGGAGCCCCATGCAGGACTCCATTCAAGGTCTCCAAGAAGGCCGAATACTCCGAACTCTTGTTTGATGCATATGCACAAACAACAGTCAGAGTTTTCCCCCCCACAACCCGCAGGCGTAGGGAGGCGACCCTCTCGTCCACCGGGGTAAACTCCAACGTAGCGGCGCCTGGCGCCTGGCGCCCGGCGCCTCACACCCTGGGCAACTCCGGAGAAGAAAAGAGTCCAACCCCTATCCAGGAGTATGGTTCCAGAACCGAGACTGTGCGTAGAGGTAAGCCCCACCAGATCTAACCGGTAGCGCTCCACCTCCCGCACCAGTTCTGGCTCCTTCCCCCACAGAGAGGTGACGTTCCACGTCCCCAGAGCCAGCGTCTGCTGCCCGGGTCTGGTCCGTCGAGGCCCCTGACCTTCACTGCCACCCGTGTGGCAGCGCACTCGACCCCAGCGGTTCCTCCCACAGGTGGTGGGCCCATGGGTTTCTCTAATTCTTTTAATTCTGCTTGCAACTAGTTCAATTTTGCTTTCCTCAGTTTTTTAAAATTTGAGCAATACCCTATAGTCTTCCCCCCTCAGAACAGCTTTACTTGCGTCCCATTATCATTTTCTTCAAGAAAGTATTTTATGTCCATCTTGATAGGTTGCCTCATTTGGTTTAGAACCCCTGTGTTTAGTCTCCAGATAGTGCTCCTCTTTTCAGATATATAAATAACTTATGGGCTGTGAAAAAGGAGTATAAAAGATCAATCATCTGTAGCTGCTGTAATCCTGTAAAAACTCCGACCAATCAAACTCGCCCACCCTGCTGAAAAGGCAAAGAAAAGAGACTGAAGCAGAAAAAGCGGCGACTAAAAGGGGCTGCAGATACTGAGAGGACAAACTGAAGTAAACATTGGCATAGTTTTCAGCAATGGCGACAGCTAAGGGAGCTGCAAAGCATGGAAAGTGAAGTAGTGGTTGCCGTCTTTCTGTTAGATAGGTACATTACGTTTTTGTTTTGTTTTGTTTATTTGGGAGGGGGGGATGATTTTTTGTTTTCAGGAAATGTCTAGACAATGTTAACAATTTATGCTGTGTTAGTCATATTTGCCCAATACTAACGTAAGCTTCCCTGTCGATCTAGGCTACTAGTAAGATAACGTTACACTAGCTAATGTATGTTTACATATTCTTATCTAACAAAACGCTAATTTGTGTAACGCTATATGTTTGCCAGGGTCTGAACATGTGTCATTTACATATTGGCTTTTCATTAATGTGCTGTTCCAGGGTTCTGCGTTTTTCTTTATGTTAGTATTTTGTAGTTATGACAAGGATAATTCAACTTTGACACTGTGGAAACACGGATCTATGAGACCACCTCTCCCTGCTGTGTCAACTATTGTTTCACAGTCTCTCTGACAGGTGAGTAACGTTGGGCCTATAGCTTGATGCAGAAGCGAACATGGATTACAATTACTGTTCCTTTTTGATGGGCAACACATACACAATGCGTTATCAATTATATTGGTACTAAATATTTGCACCAGAGAAATGGTAACGTTACTGTTGTTCATAGTCGGTGTCTTTCTATATTCTCTCTCAAGGCAACATGGCATCATGACTTTGCGTAAACATACACGGCACTTTCCTAAAGCCAATGGTGTGTTATCTGTACGCATTTTGAGCTATCTACGTGTATGTCTACGCTGTATACAGCGGATGTAAACATACACGGCACATACACGGCACATTCTTGTGGCGGCGAGAACGTGACGTGCTATCGCGAGAACAATGTCACGTGTGTAAAAAAAAAAAAAAAAAAGAAAAGGTTGGGTTTAGGGAAAGAACATTGGGAAAGGCTTTAGTAACACTAAAAAATGACAAAAACATGACGGTGACCAACGTCACACGCTTAGGGAAACAAACGGTTGGGTTTAGGGAAAAGAACATTGGGGAAGGCGTTATTAAAAAAAAAAAAACGGTTGACAAACGCCACACGCGGGACGCAAACCCAGCCCTCCTGGGTGAAAGTCCTGTGTTTTAACCAACCTCCGTCCTTTCATACTACTCGCTATGGTGATAATTCACATGTAATGTAGGTCAATGGACTCTTTATAAGTCTATTTTTTTTTATAACACGCAAAAGCGGCATATAAATTGACGTGTCATACATACGCCACTTTGTGAGATCAGTCTGCTCAAGGACAATCACTGCCAAAGTAGTCTGCTACAGCTGATGATACTGCATCCAGGGCCAGACCTGTCTGCTAAGCCCTGGACAAAGTTTTGATTACTATATGATATTTATTATTGTTTAAATAAACATTGGCTGTAATTGTTTTGTCTAGCCAACCTGGTCTCACAGAATTCCGTGAAATGAACACGGCCCCTTAACTCAAAATCTGTGGCAGTTTCACGGAATCGCCGAAAATTTCGTGACGGGCCCACGGATGCGATGCCTATGTAAGTCACTGACAGGCATCATCCGTGGTCTACGCACAGATTCCCTGATCACAGCACGTTTCTTTCTGCCAGTTGGGCTGCCGCAGAGAAGCTGTATAGCTTGTTAGTTATAGCTAGTTATAGTTTTAGACTGCCAGGGGACTTCCTTTGACACATTCTCTCTTTCCATTTGTGTGCATCCATGTCCCAGAAGTGTTTTTTTTGCCGGTTTTTTTGAAGGTTTCTTCCTAAAAGGGAGTTTTTCCTTGCCACTGTTGCACTAAATGCTTGCTCTTGGGGGAATTACTGGAATTGTTGTGTCTTTGTAAATTATAGAGTGTGGTCTAGACCTACTCTATCTGTAAAGTGTCTTGAGATAACTCTTGTTATGATTTGATACTATAAATAAAATTGAATTGAATTGAATTATATACGTGTGGGTATTAATAATCTGAATACGCAAAGTAACAACTGAATTATCAGTACTTGAGTCAATGTACTTTGTTATATTCCAACCATGATGTGTTGTGATAGTTATGTGGCTAACTTCGTTCGTTGTAACTTATATGACCATCTTGGCCTATGTAGTTGTAACATTTTTATGTAAACTAGCTTGAAATAATTATTTGTATTTTCAAGGCAAAACTCAAGGGACACAAACAGGAAACATCCAGATTAAAAAGAGAATTTTGGACATGATGGAGACATCGGAATGGCATGCTTCTGAAAATGTCTAGTAGTCTTGAGAGTCTGACAAGCTCAATTGCAGATGGCTTTTCACTTCTGAGACAAGTTATAATGCATCCACCACAACAACCTTTCAACATGCCACCACAACCATTCAACATGCCACCATGCCAAACCAGGGGCCCTTGTGGATGCATCTGCACCACCACCCAACACTACACCTGTCACATTTATACTCACACACACCAGGCTCTACCTCACCTGTGCAGGGAAAAGGACAGTTTTCCTTCACACAAGCCCTTTTTCAATATAACATTTGAAATTCTTGCCAAAAACATTAGAAAGCTGTTTGGGCTGCATCTTTATAATTTATTATTTTTATATTTATTTCTTTATACTTAATAATCACTATATAAAGACTTTGTGTTCAAAGACTGTTGCTGAAATCCATCTGTTTTTGAGGTGTTGAATGTGTAGCATCAGCTGTTAGGCAGCTCCAATATTCTATGTACAAAACAACTGTGAGGTCTGTTAGGTATTTAATAGACTCAAACCCTCTAAGTTTGTTGTAGAAAGGTTTTTCTGTAAAGGCAGCTCATTTTGTACTACCTTGTAATTTGCCAGTGCATTCTGATTACATGTGTTTTTGATTTTTTGTCTCACTTGCTGTCTAGACCCTTCACAACAGCATTGTGCCACCTACTTTATTTAACCCTGACCTCATTTTAAGGTTATGAGGTCAGGTTAGGAGGTTAGAAGTTTTAGTGTTTATGTGAATCAGATCATGTCTGAAACTGCAGAGTTGTCGTGTGGGGTACCTCAGGGTTCTGTCTTGGGACCTATTCTGTTCCTTTTGTACATGTTGCCTCTAGGACAGATAATTAGTCAATTTAGTGACATATCTTACCATCTGTATGCGGATGATGTTATATATAATAACTGTACTGCTCGTTTAAGGAATCTGAGTTCTATAAACTGTCTTCTTTAATCAACTTGCTTGACTAGTATCAAACAGTGGTTATGTGACAACCTTTTGCTTCTGAACTCAGATAAAACAGAAACACTAATTGTCGTCCCTGAAAGTAGAATCCCTCAGACAAAGCAGCATGGTGGTATTGGTATTGGCATTGGTAACTTAGGCTTGTCTGTCCAGCCGAGCCTCAGAAGCTTAGGTGTTGTTTTTGATTCAGCCATGTCCTTGGAGCACCACTCTAAACAATTAGTTAGAAACTGTTTCTTCCAACTATGGAATATTTCCAAATTAAGAACACTAGTGTCAAAGGGTGAGTTGGAGATGATCATTCATGCTTTCATTTCCTCTTGCTTAGATTACTATAGACTAGATTAGACTAGACAGTCTTTTTACCTGTTTGAGTAAGAAGGAGCTTTACCGTCTCCAGGCTGTTCAGAACTCTGCTGCAAGGCTTTTAACTCACATTAACAAAAGAGCACACATCACACCTGTTTTAGCAGCACTTCACTGGTTACCAGCCCAGTATAGAATTAAATTTAAAATCCTGGTCCTTTTTTAGAGCCCTGCATGGTCAAGGTCCTCCCTACTCTTGATACAGCTTCATACTCCCACCCGTAGTCTGAGGTCATTTGGTCAGAGGCTATTAGTGATTCCCCGCACTCAGTTTAAAACTAGAGGGGATCGATCATTCCGAGCAGTGGCTCCTAGGCTGTGGAATGTCTTGCCTCCCTCTCTACGTTGTATGAATTCTGTCGAACCTTTTAAAAAGCAATTGAAGACTTAGTTAGTCAAGGTATTTTTTATGGTTGTTATGTTTTCTATTTGTATTTGAATATTCTTGTATTTTAATTTGTTGTATTGTATTACATTTTATTGTGAAGCACTTTGCAATTTTTATCTGTGAAAGGTGCTATACAAATTAGGGCTGTCCCAAACAATTATTTTTTAAACGATTAATCTAGCGATTATTTTTTCGATTAATCTAACGATTAATTTTTTAATTAGCGATTATTTTCCCATTGTTTAATTATTAACAATTTACACAAAACAAATATAGGGTCGGGGTGAGAGGAGCTGTGGCAGGCTGACCAGTTTTCCCACTCAGGAGGCAGCAGGCGCAGTTACGTACCAGCTCCTCAACATCAGAATCTATGTGGGGCCACCACACTGTGACACGGCAGCGCTGCTTCACCTTGACCACCCCCAAGTGCCCCTCATGTGCCATGTGTAGTACTCTGGACCTGAGAATCTCCAGAACGACTGCACGGTGGCCACAGACTAGGCACACCGCCCCCCAGCAGGAGAGCTTGTTGCGGAAGCGGTAATAGGGAAGCAGCCTGTCATCCACTTTGGCAGGCCAGCTGTCCTGGACGTAGGTACGGAGAGTTGTGAGGGCCTCATCAGCAGCTGAGGCCTGCTGCAGCTCCGCCAGAGTGACTACTGAACTGAGAGGCCCGTGCAGGATGTGGACCCAGTCTTCGTCGCTCTCTGTGTCTGATGTCACCCCGGCCATCTCCTTCAGCTCTAGACAGGAGGTCGGCCACTGTGTTGGCCCGCCCAGGCATAAACTCCAGACTTAAGTTGAACTGGTTCAGCCTGTCAGCCCATCTCAGCAGTCTCATGGGCCTGTGCCCCGAGCCTTGAGTCGCCAGCAGTGCCGTCAGCGCTTGGTGGTCTGTGCAGATGGTGAAAGGCCTCCTGTATAGGTAAACATGTCAGCGTTCGCACGCCCACAGGCAGGCCAGGGCCTCCTTCTCCCCCACCGAATGCTTCTGCTCTGCTGGAGTAAGTGCCCGTGAGGCGAAATCCACCGGGCGTTCTACCCTCTTGAGTCTGGGAGAGCACAGTGCCTAGCACCACCCCGGAGGCGTCGCAGGCGACCATGGTGGGCGCGGTCAAGCTGAAATGGGTCAGTGTGGGTGGGGAGGTGAGCTGCCATTTGATGATGCGCACGGTTTCGTGGCAGGCTGGGGTCCAGTCCCACGTAACATCCTTCCTGAGCAGCCGGCACAGTAGTGTGCCGTGAATCTGAGGTAGTAGGCGGCCATCCCCAGGAAGGAAGACAGCTGGGATGGCGACTGGCAGCGACAGAATGGCCTCAGTGTGGGACATAATCGGGGCGATGCCCTCCTTCAAAAGCCTGAAGCCCAGGAACTCGACCTCCTCAACCCCGAACATGCATTTCTCAGAGTTCAGTGTGACCCCATGCTGTTCTAAACGCTGAAAGACCTGCTCCAGGCGATCGTCATGCAGTGCGGTGGAGGGGGCATGCACCACCACGTCATCCAGGTAGATGGAGATACCCTGGATACCAGCCAGTATGAGTGACATTATTGTCTGAAAACAGCTCGGGGCTGATGAAAGTCCAAATGCCATGCGTTTATATCTGAAAACCCCCACGTGCGTGACAAACGCTGTAAGGTCCATGCTGGCCGGTGCCAGAGGGACCTGCAGGTAGCCGTTACGTAAGTCCATCTTATTGAAAACAGTGGAGCCCTGGAAATGGCTAGTGAGCTCACGGCGAGGCGTCAGCGGGCTCCACAACGTCTGCCTCCACCAGACGATGCAGCTCGGCCTCTACCGCGTCATGGAGAGCCAGGGGAATGCGCCGTAGGGCGGACTGACAGGTCAACAGTAGGCTGGTGTACAAATCCAGTCATGCAGCCCAGCCCATTGAACAGTTGTGGGTAGCGGTCAGGCCAGGAGGCGGCAACCTGCAGGACATGCAGGCCCCTAGCATCACTCACAGTCGTGCAGTCTGGCTCTAGTATAAGTCTCTCCCTCAGTTGGTTACATGACGCCTCTGTTCTGCAATTTAATGGGAGAACTGTGCATGTATCTGTATACATGTAACAAGCAAGTTATTAGCAGCAATATTTTTGCTACGTCCGCCATTGCAGAGATTCGCCTCATGTTAACAAAGGAGATAGCAGCGCACAATATGACGTCAAACAAAGGAGACAACAGTGCGCACTCTGACGTCACAAGCCAAAATTTCCGGTTTCATCTGCTACACGACACCAATGCAACCAGAGTTTCTAAAAATCTTCAAAAAAGGTTCGGTTTCAGATCTGATACCTTGTTTGCGTACGGCCTAACCGTAAAGAAAAAGCTGCGGTTTTGAAAATACCTGTGTTCGTGTGGACAGGATCTAAGTCTCTTTGAGAATAAAAAAAATAGTCAATCCTTGAATAGACAGAGTGTGCATGAGAGTAAAAGGTATAGTCCCTCTTTGTTGGATTTTGATCCCTCCATATATCTGAAAGTTTTTTTAATCTCCTGAATAATAAGGTTTTGATGTATCCAGAATCGGATGGAGTCTCATATTAAAGTCTCCCTCACAAATAAGAATACCTTGCGCCTCTGAGATCAGTAAATCAAAAATGTGTTTATAGAATTTCCAGTTAGATCCCGGAGTATGGAGTTTTAATCCTATCTTTATTCAATTTGAGAGCATTTATCATCGACTTTACATTCAGATTTTGTGATAATTTTCTCAAAACCTTGCTCTCACACTCAAATACTGGATTTGCTGCATTTCTACTCAAACTTTATGCATGGACTCAGATATGGTGTTGCTAGTGTAACCAGCAGGTTAAGTCCACCTTGTCACGCCCACTCAGTCTCCACATCAGTTCCTCTGCAATAAAGACCGGTAGTAAACCCCGTATGTTCGCTCTGCATCATTTCCTGTTGCTCCTTGTGAGGTATGTAGAGTGCGCCGTTGAAGTTGTGAAGGCATTGTTTGTTTTGTTTAAATGTTATTTAAACTCGTTGTTTCAGACTGAGGTCCCTTTTGTATTGCCAGTTCCACAGTTGGAACAGCCTTGAATGCGCCAGCGCGAACGTCTACTCGAGCCGAGAGATTGTTTATAACCCTGATTAAGAGCATTGCTACAGCCAAGGTAAAGAGTTTTGTCAGGACTGTTTGTCGATGTTAATTTTGTTTAAAAAACTGTACATTAATGCATGTCTTTGTGTCCCTGCAGCACAGACTGCCACTGCTGTTTTTGTTGAATTGTCAGCCAGCTGACTCGATTTGTTATTTTAATCTCTTTTTTTTTTTACTTTTACCTGGTTTTTATTAGGCGGCATTTGTCTTATTATTGTAATTTTGGCCATAGTGTTTTTATTTTTTTTAATCATTATTTGATAGAATAAGTGGCCAGTTCCTCCCTTATGTGCATATTTTATTGTGTGACTGTATTGCTGTGACTTGTTTTATTGATTCTATTTATTTTATTATACTCCATTTTTCTGTTAATTTTATTTCTGATTAATTTAAATTCCAGGCATTAGTATTTTACATTCAGTTTTATCTTAATTTGATTGTGTTTATTTATATTCTTTTTACTGATTGTTTTAATACAATATATTTATAAATTTGAATCTACATCTCTTTAGTTTTAATTGTGGACTTGTGGCCTGTGTTCGAGGGAACCCCTATATAAAAACAAATGAGTAATTCAAAGTAAGGAGTTGGGTTTGAATCCCAAGCTCTGAGTAATCTTTGGGTGAAAGTCCCAAGGTGGCGTTGTCGATATTTCACCTGTAATCCAATTTGGCCGACACTCCTCTACGTGTCCGGTTACACTTGGACAGATTACATGATCTCAGCTTCAGTCCTTCTCCTTGCACTCAGGCTACTTCTGTGCACTTGCAAATCTTCTCCTCTCGAATTTCTCCTGCGCTCTCGGATTTTTTGTGTTAGAACCCTGTCAAAATTCCCCAACCAATAGAATGCCAGGGTAGTGTTGACCAATGAAATGATCCCTGCCATAAATTAAGCATATATCATATGGCGTTAGCATAAAGCCTAGCTTAATGTCCTAAAGAAATAGATTTTCTTTATAGAGTTTAGCTAGATTGAACGACATATGACGGACAGTATGTGTATATTTAATGACCCCACTTTGTATTTTTTTCTCGTTTGGTTAACCATGTTCCTGGGGATTTGGCTAATTTCAGAATTTTAAAGGCTTACTATGCAGTTTCCGTTTTTGTCAAACAGCTACCCCTAGAGTCGCTGTGGAGTACTTGTATTTAACGTTACTGTCATAAATACCACTCAGGCAGAACTGTCTCTGCACTCACGGCCTGATCCCCTCCCCCTGTAGGACTGGACTTATTATCAACAATGGATTAATCAACAACTTCGTAAATTAAATTAGATTAGATTCAACTTTATTGTCATTGTGCAGAGTACAAGTACAAAGACAATGAAATGCAGTTTGTGTCTAACCAGAAGTGCAAAAAAAGCAGAAAAGTAAGTATAGGCAGGTGGTGGTAAAAACTGACATACAACAAGCAAGCACAACAACATACAACATAGAACGCAAGCAAGTTTACTTGACATGTTGATAAAATGTCGGGAGTACAGTCTTCAAGTTGGCCTTATTAAAGTCTCCTGCAATTATGTGAACACCATCGCGTTGGGCCCACTGCTGTTCGTTTATGGTGTCCAGCAGGAGAGAGAGCGCCGTGTTTACATTGACGTCAGGTGGAATATACACAGCCGTAACAATCACTACTGATAGCTCTCTCAGTTGAAAAAAAGGCCGGCACCTTACAGACATGTCATCAAGGTCAGGGGAACAGTGTTTATCTATAATTGTCCCGTTATTACACCAGTTCTCGTGCATGTACATACAGAGTCCTCAGTCCTGTCCCAGCGGAGCAGAGTGTAGCCTGCTAGCTGCATGCTAGCATCGGGTATCCCCGGGTGAAGCCAGGTTTCAGTGATAATCAAAACACAGCAATTTCCAGCGAGTTGCAATTCCAAGTCGTCCGTTTTATGCACCAGGGATCTGGCATTGGAGAGATACATTCTCGGTAGAGGTGGCTTGTGTGCTATGCTAGCTTTAGCATAACACCGGACCTGCGGCCCCGCTATTCCTCTTCATGTTGAATTGTTAACTAGGTTTATTAGCTTTTTGTGACGTTAGCTAACAGTCTCTATCTAGCTAATGTTGCGGAGATGACACGATTGGTGCATTTCAATGCTTCACTTAGATCCAGCTGCTGGAGTTCACTAAAAATATGTCGTTGGCAATCCTTAAAACAGATGTATTGTTCATTATTGAACATTAACATTGTGTGTGTGTGTGTGTGTGTGTGTGTGTGTGTGTGTGTGTCTGTGTACTCAGTTTGCTCTGAAATGATTCATCATTATTTCTCCCTCTTTTGCTGTCCTTGTCACATCTTGTCCCTATGTCAAGTTTCTGTGTTTAGTTGGTTTCATGTTTTCTGTTGGTTTTCCATTTCCTGTTTTATTTTGTAGTCTCTCTGTTCTCTTATGTGTTATCTTGTTTTACTTCCTGTCTTTTGGTTTTCCCGCCTTTGTGATTGTCTGCTCCGCCCTGATGTCTTTCACCTGGTCACCTGCCCCTTGTTAACCATCGTTTACTTGTGTATTTAGTCTCTGTGCTTTCTGTTGCTGGGTCTTTTGGGTAATGCTCCGGCCTGTCTTCTGTTGTATTTTTGTGTTCCTGGATTTGTTCCCCGTTCCCCCATTTGTTCCGTGTTCCTGTTTTTTTCTGGATTATTCACCTGCTCACCTGTGATGGCTCAACAATGTTTGTAAGTCTCTTCTCATTAAATTATTATTATTTCTAACTGCTGCCTCTCGTCGCATCTCTGCACTTGGGTCCAAGCCTCACCTTTGATTGAATAACCCAACCATCTCCAGCAGAGATTGAGAGAGCAGAGATTTCTGATGAACTTTGTGACCTAGTGTATGACCTGGTGGAGCTTAAAGACATGTGGAGGAGGGCTAGCAGTGATTGCCAGAAGGAGGCAATTTTGTCAGTAGCCCGTGAGAAGGACTCTGACTCTGTTCCTAACTGGGCTATGCGCTTCATTTTCACTCCAGCTCCTCCACCTGTTAATGGATTGTGTTCATTCAAGCCTGTTAGCTCCACAACTTCTTCTCACAGTTTTGACTGTGAGAAGAAGTTGTGGAGCTAACAGGCTGGTATTTGTACCAGCTTCTCATCGGATCCTTGGCTTACGTCAATGCCAGCTAGCACCCACCAGCCTGCCTGTTTCTCGGCCTGCTAGCATCTTGGCTACAGGTTCTCTGTTCATGACCCGGTCTACCCCCTTGCCTGCTTCCCCTGAAGCAGGCAAGGGGATTCTTGTCAGAATGCCCTACTGCTACGTGGTCAGTGAGTACCCCCGACCACCAACAGTCCTTTGAGGGTACCCGCCTGGCCATATTCCCTGGGACCCGTGGAGGCCGTAGAAGGGGTAAGGGTCAACATAGCTCCCGACGCCATGCCCGGCATCAACCTCTCCTCACCCCGGAGCCTTCGCTAGCCAGCTGCCTGGTTCCCGTGCTGTCCAGCGGCCCCGAGCCCGTGCTGTGCAGCGGCCCAGAGCCTCAGCTGACCCGTCTTCCAGAGCCTCAGCTGTCCAGTCTTCCAGAGCCTCAGCTGACCAGTCTTCCAGAACCCCAGCTGACGTGCAGCTTTCCAGAGCCTCAGCTGACGTGCAGCCTTCCAGAGTCCCAGCTGACGTGCAGCCTTCCAGAACCCCATCTGACATGCAGCCTTCCAGAACCCCAGCTGACGTGCAGCCTTCCAGAACCCCAGCTAACGTGCAGATTTCCAGAGTCCCAGCTGGCCGCCGGCCTCCATAGAGTCTTCACGTCCTGCTCGGCTGCCAGAGGGATTCTGCCTTCGCCGCCGGCCGCCAGAGGGATTCCAATCCTCTCCCTGCAGGTCAAGCACAGCCAGCATCTAAAAGACCCACCACTGCAGCCCTGGGTGATTGCTCAGAGAGATGGAGTCATACTTGCTGCACATTGTACATGTATGGTCGGCCTAGGAGAAACATGCAGTCATGTGGGGGCTCTGCTCTTTGCCATTCAGTCAGCTTTGACTATACAGGACTCAAAACTGTAACTCATGAGGAAGCCTACTGGTTAATGCCAAGTTGTATATCCAAGGATCCAGGGTACAAGCGGCCGAAATGGGTTTCCTCAGGAGGGTGGCTGGCGTCTCCCTTAGAGATAGGGTGAGAAGCTCAGTCATCCGTGAGGAGCTCGGAGTAGAGCCGCTGCTCCTTCGCGTCGAAAGGAGCCAGTTGAGGTGGTTCGGGCATCTGGTAAGGATGCCCCCTGGGCGCCTCCCTAGGAGGTTTTCCGGCACGTCCAGCTGGGAGGAGGCCTCGGGGAAGACCCAGGACTAGGTGGAGGGATTATATCTCCAACCTGGCCTGGGAACGCCTCGGGATCCCCCAGTCGGAGCTGGTTAATGTGGCTCGGGAAAGGGAAGTTTGGGGTCCCCTGCTGGAGCTGCTACCCCCGCGACCCGTTACCGGATAAGCGGAAGAAGATGGATGGATGGATGGATGGTATATCCAAGGAGTGAGGTACAAAATATTAATTTTCACTCCAGCAAAACAATGAAAAGAAAACTTGATACTTGTCTGTCATCTGTAATGCATGGTAAACATAGTGATGGTGCTGAGGCAAAATTAGCTCACACAGCACCACCCACAGAGACTGAGACAAAAAAATTCCTTGCTGACTGATAGAATACAAATGACAGAGCAGTCCTTTTGTCTGTTATGCCAAGTTATGCTAAACATTATGCTCCAGTAATTCATAAGAAAGGCCCAAAAGACTTGAAAGAACTGTTTGATGACACATACCTTGAAATGGACAAAGATGATTTAATACAGCACTGCAAATCACAAATAGAAAACATTAAGGTCACTAAATGCCAAGCTGAATATGTTGAACAACAAACAAGAGACCAGTCAAAATGTAAACATGTAAAGTGGTATCAGTATACTGTAGGTCTGGTAGGGTGACTGCATCCAGTCGACACACAAAATTCGAATTTTGTGTATACTATATATAGTGTATATGTATTTAAGTTCGATAACTTGTAGTGGCATATTTTGGGCAGAATTGTGTTCATTGTCTCTTTGCATGTTGGAGATTGTGCACCTTAAGTGTTTCCTGTTTTAATTACAATAGTTAAATACTGGATTCGCTTAAGTGTGTTTTTCAAATGTTCTAATGAAGGATTTGTGCGATTGAGAAATATAATTTATATTATATATGTGTGTGCCAAGATATATTCAATCAGATATATAAAAAATGAACAAGAGCAGAGAGCAACAATAATATAAAATATAAGAATAATATACAAATATGAATAAATATTCTAAATAGCATAATCTTCATCACACAAATGTGAACACACTTAAGAGATCTAAGTATTACACTATTGCACTAAGAACAGAAACACAACTAAAACTAAAACCCTGACCTTTCTGGCCTTCCTTGATGCAAAATCATCAATGAGTCATCGTATGAAATCTGCTCGCCTATTGAGTGATTGATACTGATGACGGCAAGGCCAGTGAGCGTTCCTGGGACATGGTTGACCTCATGTATGACTTGATCAACTTTAGTTTGAAAAGCTCCTCTCTGCTTGAGCCACAGTGACTGGCAGAGTAATTGCACTCCTGAGAGCAGTCCAAAAGTTGGGGTAGATCTCCGATAGATCCTTATAATGCATAAAAGTGAGAAGCTCAAGGACGACTCATGGTCCCCCGTTCCCCCCTTGCCTGGACCGTTCCATTTGGGAGACCAAGATGATCTTGATGATCTTACTGTGCGATACAGAGAGCCTCACTGATTGTAAGAGGAGTGGGTTAATCATTGATGCAGAGTTTGCCTACATGGGGAGCATCACCTGATGCAATACTTCTTGTGACTGTTGTGGCAGTTGCCTGTAGAAGTCAAGTGCCCTTTTTGTACACATAACAGCAACCTAAAGGAATCCCTGAACAGCAAATTGTGTCTTGAAATGAGGTAATTTGAAGCTCAAACATTCCATTCTTATTACTACCAGGTGCAGACTCAGTTGATGATGTGTAACATGAAATATGCAGACTCGTTGTATGGACAGAAAAATACATTAATATGGAGAGAATAGAGCCAGACCAGCTACTATGTGTTGACATCAAGAAAAGGCAAAGGTTTTCTTCTGTGAAGCTATCCTTCCTGAGTTGGTTGGTAACTGTACTCAGGCCACAGCCTTCCAAGATGCAAATCACCCTAGATGAATCAAAAGAGGCTGATCAGCAGTACCACCAAGAAAAACAAAACACCATCTCTAAAAGAATCTATGTGTGTGATGAGCAGCCGTTCAAGGGTGCTCGTGTTGTCTCTATGGGATGAAAATTTTAGTTGTCAGTGGCTTCATCATTCAGTGCATGAGTCTAAAGCGGATGCCCAACAAGAACAAAAATGGCACTACCTTGTCCAAAGCAGCCTGCATAATAAATAACTGCAAACATATCAGTATTTTACATAGTTGGCACAAGTACATAAACTATTTTAATGTTTTTGTGAGTGAGAAGATACCTTCATGAAGGGTAGTTACACAAATTAAAAATAACAGTGACTATTACACATTCTCACTCATTAAAGTGTTGTTATTGAAAAGCACTAAAATATCAAAGTAACAAGCACATTCTTAAGGATGCTGTTGCTAGTTTTTGGGCAGTTCAAGATGCACCATGTTTTGGTAAGACTACCTGTGTATAGTACACTTGAGATCATACATAAGCCTGCCATTGCACATTGCTGTAAATCTCCACTGTAATGATGTATTACGATGTTATTCTATACATTTGTATAATTAGTGTGCTGTTTCATTTGAGCAATAGTCTTTCAAAATATCCACCTAGCTATATGGCACAATTGAACCACACATATTAGTCAACACAGTAACACACAGTGGCTATCTTATCAATGGCAGGTATTTCATTCCCATTGATAAGAGGTACTGATTGGCAATCTCCCTGATAGCATTGTGTATTTGTTGCTCACACAGTCCTATAACCCTTCCAACATGTACGCGTACATGTGCTACTTTAGACGAGTACTTTCTACCTGTCAGCTGCTGACAACTGTGATTTACTTTTTGTAAAGCTAGGAGTTATCACTTGTGCACATACAAGCGAACTGTTCTTTTATGTCAAAACGTCTGTCTGCTAGTATTAAATCTCCGGAGTAGTTTATCAAGCAGACCAGACTTCTCTGTTATGTATTTAGACAAAAATGACACAGATCCTTGTGGTGTAATTCTAATAGATACAATATTGATGGTGTTGTGATGCGTGTGTAACGGGTTGTCTAGAGGGTTGGGTACGTTTGAATTTTTACGATTCCAATGCCGAACCGGTGCTTTTACAATGATTCCGATTCCTAACTGACCGATTCTGAAAAACTGAAATGACATCAAAGCAAGGCTCTTTTATGAGTTTTTTGTACTTAATATATATAAGTAAACTAAGTCACCTAACACACAACTACAATAATTTAAACAAATACAGTTACACTATTAACAAGTAACAACAAATAAATGTTGCTGAGTTTGGTATGCAACCAGCTCAAACTTTAGCAGTTCTTTTGCAGAAGAATATTTGCTTTCTCTGGCAAGATACCACACCTCTCCTGACTTATGGCATGTCATGCACGAGGAAAACTCTCTCAGATGGTGTCCAATTGGCCTGTACACACAGGTATGAGTTTGAAAGGGCAGACAATTTGGGGAGGCTGTCCCGCCTCCCCACCACCAGCTACAGGTCTTGTCCTGAAAGATAGACTAGCAGAGCAGAGTACAATATGTTTTATAGCGATCACGCAGTGAATGGTTAATATGTCCTTTACGTTCGTTTGGTGAGCCCAGAGGGAAAATATGCATTTTAAATAGCCTACATTTACGATAGCTAGCTAACAGTAAACTACAGAGAAGTGTAATATTTTTACGTCCGTTTCAGAGCGTGTACAAACAGCCGTCTGTCAGCAGTGATAGTAGAGTGCATGTCCAAGACTAACGCGGACACACGCTCACACCGCGAGTGTGCCTGTTGTGCCACTCGGCAGAAAAGGGAGAAAGAGAGAGTCTGTCGCTGTCGGAGCGACAGAGGGAAAATATTTCAGTCAGAACCGAAATGAGGAACCGAAATTTGCGTCACGAATACTACTGTTTGCGTAGGAACCAGGATCCATAGTGGAACCGGGTTTCGGTACCCAACCCTAGTTGTATATAGGTTCTGTTAATTCCTGCATAATGGGGACAGCGCCGTCTGCTGCGGCTCACTTTTCCATTGCGCCCGCAGACGTGATGTTCGTTTAGGGGCAGGCCAAACCATCACCAATCAAAAACATCCTCTCTGCTGAGTTTCCATGATACCTCACACAAGACTCTACCTAATGGTCTACCTTAAAGTCTTATGAATCCTGAAAGTTTCGAGCAATTGGACATGTACACTCAAGTTACACCCACTTCTGTTTGATGGCGAAATGCACAAATAGTCGCCCTAGTGGACGACATCTTTTAACCAACTTTCATCTTTAAACTCTTAAGATGGCACAGACACAATTGAAGTTGATCAGATGAAATCTCTAGGAGTAGTTCGTTAAGTAGGACGTGGAATGGCCAAATGCGACTATTTCGAACTTTCAATTCAATGGCGGGCTTCCTGTTGGGTTTAGGGCATGGCCCAATGACGTTTCTTGTGCGTCTTGACATGATACATATGTGTACCAAGTTTTGTGAGTCTACGTTAAATGTACTGCAGGGCTCAATTTCTTTTATTTGTAGTGGGGCGCTAGCGAGCCATTTTTGCGCGCCTATTCCCGAAACCCTAAAATATGTAAGATTTTCACCATGACTTGATATAGAGTGCCAAATTTGGTGAGTTTTTGAGTATGTTATAGCCCCTCAAAAAAGGCAATAATTTGCCGGGAAAAAGAAAGAAAGATAATTCCTTCAGTGTCAATAGGGCCTTCGCCGCTGTCGGTGCTCCAGGCCCTAATTATACTGTCCACAGTTAGAGGCGCTCCCTCGAAATGCAAGAGTTTGTTGCCAAGCACTGTGGCCTTGTCAGGTCTTGCCCTGGCAATATCCGCAACGACACACAGCCAAGCGACCAAAAAAGAAAACTGGACCAAGAGAATTGTGTCGTCCAGGCAATGATGGGAAAACAGGGCTCCAGACTGCGCATTTTTTGCGACCATTTTTTGAGACAGAGCAAATATTTTAAACTCGCATATGTGCGAACCTGCAAAGTTCGAGGCTTTTTATGTTTTGTTTGTTGAAAAAGTCTGTCCAGGTCACTGTGTGTGAGAGAGGGTGGTACCGTGAGCCATCAGCTGCATGAGCATCATGCCTACGTCGACCGTGCAGACCGTGTCGCAAATACGCAAGTCTTTCCATTTATTGATATGGTGGTAGTAGCCTCGTGTGGCGGTGATGCTGCGTGGGAGCCGAAAGACAACGCAGCAGCCTGTGGTAAAAAAGTTGAGACGTCCAAACTCAACGTCAGTCTGTGATGGCCAAGACTTTGCACGTCGCCGATTTGAGGCAGCAGTGATAGAGTCCTGTGCAGTAAACGGGAACCGGGAAACATCAGTGCCTCTATCGCTACACATAGGAAAGTTTTAAAAGCTATGAGTGTAAAGTAATAGAAACACAAACACAAGCACTGAACTGCCCGGAAGTTGAGTGCCCTGGCTGAATGTGCCAACACAAAGCCCAGTCAGATCCGTCTCTTTCTTTCTCTCTTTCACTGTGCAATATGCGCATTTCAACGTGCGTCGGGAAAGCCAAGTACAAGTAACGGTACTACTCTCTTTCCAAGGGAAGATTGAATCACCTTAGATATTATGCTATTTCATTGTTAACAAAAAAGAGAGAGGAGGGAGAGAAAGCCTGTATACGGCAGAGGCCGTAAACAGTACATGCCAATAAATACTGTGTTACATTTTTAATTGTACTGTAAATGTGATCTGAACTAAAATATGACGGCGATGACAGTTATATGATATTATTAGATAGTGGATGTAGTTTGCGGTGTGTTAAGGTCGTAAATGATTAGAAGCATTACCAAAATGCATTTGAATAGATACATACAATGCTGGTAAATAAAACCTTTGATTACGTTTATATATTTAGTTGTTTTCATTAATTTGGGACTATACTTGGCTATTGTTTGAATAAGTTACAGTATTCTACTGGTGGAAATCCACAACTTGCCCCTCAGTAGTGAGGATAAAACTGTTGTCCCTCTTTTATCACAAAGGTGCCATCCCTGGAACAGAAATCTAGCTGCTTCTGTATTTACCCTGCAGAGATCTTAGGGAAGCAGTTAACCATAGTCCTCATAAATCCACCGGAGTTAATTACAACACAAGACAGCAGAGGTACGAACATCCGTCCGAACGATTGACATCTGGCGAATGCCAGCGTCTACGGAGCAATCCTGAAGTGGAACATCATAAATATAGCCGACTTGGACAAAAAACTAAACTTAGTGACCGCCTCTTGCACATAATAGTCAAGCTTTGATTTTCGTCTTGTGTTTACCAATGTTCGGCTCCAGGGAATATGGCCGAAAGCTGTTTTCTGGTGGAATCACGGACTTATATGGAGAATTGGCTAAAATGCTTCTGTAAAAACCGTGTGCTAGAAAGACAGACTTTTTTAGCTTTTTTGTCACGGGTCTGTAATGGTAAATTTAATGTAATGTAATACGTAATGTAAAAGGGCTGAAGCTACACTTCTGTGACAGACATTGGTGGGTTGACCGCACCCTCTGGTTTGAAAGTGCCCGGCCGATCCCCAATAAGTTAAAAAAAAGCCCAAAATCGGCTCCGCTCCGATACTGTAGCGGCACATCACTACTCAGATATCTCTAGTCCTAATGTCTTGTCTGACAAAATATTGTCTTCAATGACTATAGGTTTCCTTGATATTCATACCGTTAACAATTCTAAGCAAATGAGGATTTCCCAGATGAACCATGAAAATTGCTAGATCTTTACATTGGAAACATTTCTGGTTCAGAATATTCCTCAATCAACAATGCATGTCTTGTTTTCATCAGTTCTCTACATCAGGATGTGTGGTGTGTGTGTGTTCCTCCATCTAGTGGGGCTACTGTAGTGTTTTAAGAAAAAAGTCTCCTTTGAGTTCCCTCTCCAAAATAATGAGACCATTCCGTTGCTGCACCTCAAAACTCTTTTGAATTATCACACACACCACACACACACACACACACAACACACACAAACACCCAACACACACAACCTTGTTACCTGTATCAATTTTTTTCTCCTCATACGATCGCCCTTTTCATTCTTTTCTTAGTGTTTAATTCTTTTGTCCCAATCCCCAAACTTCACTTTCCCAAAGGCTATGGAGTTTTTACTTCCTATCTTTTATTCAAGAGTGCATTCTTTCAATTTTGCGCGCATTGACTTTACATTCCGAAGTTTTGATAATTTCCCCTCAAACCTTGCTTCCATACTCAGATAGCCACTGCTTGCGCTCGGATTTGCTGGGGGGGGGTGTTTTCCACTCACCCTTCATTCTTGGCTTAGAATGATGTTGCTTGACAGATTCCTTCCTGCTTGCACTCAGGCCTGCCTATGTGTCTTGCTAATATTGTCCTCTTAGATTCTCCTTTTTTTTTTTTTTGTGTTCAAACCCTGTCCCTATGGATGAGATCTGTTTCATGTTTGTGTGAACCGATTGACCAATCTGTGTGTAAATTATGCCACAATCTGTCCAATATAAAACACATTCCACAAATACAAAAAAATGATTGAAACTCGCAAAAATTATTTGAAAATAAAAAACAAATCTTAAAAATACCAAAAGTTCATAAATATAAAAATAATCTGTAATACATTACATTACTTACACAAATTTACAATAATGAAAGCATTTGTAAAAAAATTTCTAACATTCCAACTTTCAAAGGACTTTGTGAACAAGTTTTTTTCGCGAACGAGGCTTTCTATTCATTCTATGTGTTTGATTGCATTTTACACACAGTGTTTGAAACAAACATTCTGCCAGCCTGGACAAATCGACTCGTATCACTCGGGGCCATTTTCGTACCCACAGGATCCCCTGCTGATGAACGTCACTCGTCGACTTTTTCAAAGTAGCACCGCTCATTCAATGAGCATGTTAAGATCATCTAATCTTTTCTTTCTACGCTACTTCCTAAACTGTCTCTGGCATTTTATTTTCAATAATCAGCATAACGACGAAGTATTTCATTATTTTATTATGTGATGTGACCGTTATAATGTGGCATATGTGTCTCACCCATCTACGTATTTTCATTAAAAACAGGTCAAGTCCTTCTTCTGCTTCTTTCGACGTCCATCCTTTTATTTGTTACCACTGACGCAGTGAAATGCCTGCAGCAGCAAAAACGCAGTCTCAATTGGGCCGTTTACCCCCCGGACACCAGAACCTACCAACATGGCGGCGGCTAATATGGCTACTGATAGCTACCTACACATGGAAAACGTTATCGCCAGTCCTGGAAAAGCAACAAGTGGCTTGAATCAGTAACCGCATGCAGTGAAGGAACGCTAGCATAACTCGATACTCGCTGGCAACACCTCGGACAGAAACTCGAGAGGCAGGGAGCTACGGTACATATCTGGTGCAACGACAGACAAGACCAAGGAGATACAAGCAGATGACAAACGGGGTGGAGGACCACAAGAAATTTAAGTATAAGCGCTAAGCCGAAATGAAGACAGATCCTGACGCAACATGTATGAATCCTTGGCTGACATGGGCATCGACAAAGATACCCCAGTTGGGTTTCCTGCATAAAGCATTACCGAGTGGATCCCCTCTTTAACAGAACAGGGCTACCATCGACATTGACAGAGCACACAGATCTACTACGGCAAGGGTAATGCACGTACTCTGATTTTCAGTGAGATACCAGTAACCACCGCCAAGCCCAATCATTCAGGGGGCAAGACAAGTACAGCAGAAAGGGCCCGATTTGTGATTCCAAAGCAACGCTAACGCTTTTAATGCTGACTACAAGTTGCTTTCACTGTCCATCGCACCACTAATTTATAACTAACATAAAGCTAACATGCAAAGACGTCTCAAACTTCCCTTTCTATCCGTCCACCCTTAGAGTGACCACGTAGGTAGCGTGCTCCATTTTCACTACAGCCTAGGATGCAGACGTTTTTTTTGTCGTGAGCTGGATATGTAGAATGACGGGACATCCACACCTAGCAGCCTCCACCGCTAAAACGGGTGCCAACCTCGGGGCCAGAGGATGACTGTGTGACCTCTCGTCTGGTGCTGAGCCGTGGCGGGCCCGGGGATGGAACAGAACCCGCTCTGGACTAGCGTATCCGGGAAAACAGTAACTATACTAAATTTGAACTGCGAGGGCACTGTAACGAGTTTTGGAATCAAGCTTTACAGGACATTTAATTAGCCTGAAAGAACATGATGAATGCAGACTTTTCATCTTATAATCTGTTTTACTACTCCTTTGGCTGGTGTGTTTTGCGCATAGCTATTTCAGAACTTAATAGTCTGTTGAGACCTAGTTTCTACTGATTTTGTAACATTGGTCATGTTTAACATAAGAGTGCACTATACCTGTTTTCAATTAACTCTGTGGGGGGGGGGACTTTGAACAGGCTGGGCGTTTGAGCTGGAGTTTTTTGCGCAAGCTGACGTTTGAATGCTGGCCACGTTATCTTATACGATGGGGAGGGGGTCTGTGGTCTCGCAGAGTTAGGGGATTTATGTTATTTTTTATGTTTTTACCACCTTTCTCTTTTCTTAGACTGACAGTTCACCCTTTGCTACAAATCTACAGCGAATTCTGGAGGGGTACTGGGATGTATGCCTTTCAATCCTTTCAGTAACATCAGGGGGTCCAACAAGCTAAATTCCTTTACTATTTTAAGAAAGGAGACCATAGACGTGGGCTTTTCAAGAGTCAAACGTTATGTAAAATCGTCTAAAAAATAATACTCAAGTTGCTGCTTCATCTATGACGGCAGACAAAATCAAGGGCTCCATTGTGTGTGCTGTCGCGGAATGCGCACGTCCCCATAGACAAAAGTAGTAAGACCTCATCATGCAGGAATCTTAAATATATGTACCACATAAGATTGAAAATAGCCTTGTTTCGGTATATGCAAAACCGTCTACACTAATGATGAAAGCTTTTTCCCGTGCTTTCTCTCAATGAACATTCACTAATATAGTGGAGACATGAATGCATTCACTAGATTTAAAGCCCATGTTGCGTTAACCACCACTGTTGATTATGTTACATAAAGCACGCAACCTATGTATATCATTGTTTAAAAATGTTCTCAAATAGTGTTAAAGCCAGTTGTTGTCGTTTTTTGGTATTATTGGGTTTTTTAAAACGCAATTTCGGTGATGACGTCACGTTGGGAGACGTGCCCTCAGCCTATTCCTAGAACTATGGTGCCTGACTGTGATGAGGAAGAGGTTGTTTTTAACTGTCCTGAATGCACTGAGTGAAAGTCCGGTTTTTTCTTTATATCTAGTGACTGTTATCATGTCGTTAGGTTTCGATAGCTAATACAGGTAATTCTAGCTAATCTAGAAATAAGAAGCATCATGCTAGTATGGGCTAACATGCCAGTCCCCCCTGTGAAATCCCCCGACGTTGTAAACCATTTTCGATTAGATTATCACGTTTTGATGGGTAGCCTACTAGCTCGCAGTAATAACATATTTGCCAGCAGTGTTTTATTTATACTGATGGGGAGGCTGTTCGGCTTTTCACAAGGTTAGACAGCTAGCTAAAGCCTACGCCGAACGTTTTACTAACGTTAGCGCCACACGGTAGCCTAGACGGATAGGTAAATATTACGCCTGCCTGGAGTTTCCTATATCTGCGTCCACGTTTTCACATAAGACCTGTGCGTTATGCTTCCTTTGTACCCTAATTGTACTATGAAATGTTAGCTTCGCTTCCTCCGAGATGGGTGGGTTTTGCTACGTTACACACAACTACTGGCTACAGTTAGCCTGTGTGTATGCTAGCGGATTAGCCTAACATTTGCGTAGCCAGCCTCAGCTTCGCAGTAGTTTCGGCGAGCAAAACACGCAGCAACACATCCACAAGCGTCTCTATTTAACAGCACTGCAGAGTCTGACTGCTTTCAGCCGCAAGGTTGTTGTGGGCGCAATACTGTCTGGTTAGCTCACCGAACTACTGCCGAAGTTGCGCGGTACCGCAACGTTAGCAGCTACTTCCGTAGCATACACACAGGCTAACATAGCCAGTTAGCTTTGGCATGTAACAAAAACCCACCCATCTCGTGGAGCGAAGCTTAACATTTCATCAATAAAATGAGGTACAAAAGGGCACTAACGCCACAGGTCTTGTTGACAACGTGGACGCAGATATGGAAACCAGAAGGCAATCGTACTATTTACCTACTAGCATTCTAGCTAACCGTTGCACTAACGTTAGCTAACTTCGCGTGCTACTGTCTCAACTTGTGAAAAGCCACACAGCATCCCCGTCCCAACTCTGTTTCCGTTCCCTCCAATATTATTATACCCATAATAAAGACAACATGACTCGGTCGGACCAAAGCTATATTTTGCAACACCAGTGGCCAGACCGAGACCCATAAACATTAACAGAGACGGTGCTTTCGGACTGTCGGTCTCCGCAACCGTGATGTATGACTGCATTGTGGGGAAGGAGAATCCTTGCCAACCGCTGAAAATATTACTACTTTTTTCGAGGGTATTTATTCCGTTTTTTGTGATTCCATTGTATTTGATGTTGTTGGGAACCATTTTAATGTTTTTACCAACAAAAATTGTGCAAATTCATTAGAAAATACCAACCACTGCCATGGCTTAAATCAGGATAGATCAGGGGTCAATCCACACAAACGCCCAGAAACATATCTCAACATGTTTAAAAAGCATTGTTGGAATCCACCATCTTACAGATATGAGGATTCACAACCCTACGCAAGGATTACACCTCTTGTCCACACGTCAATTTCACACCCACTCCCGCATTGATTATATTTGTTTGCTCCAGTGCGCTTAATGACTGTTCCACCCGATAGCCATAGCCCAGAATGCTGTCTGATCACCATGCTCTGATACCCACATTCCTTGGTGCGATTTAATAAAATCTAGTAGTGGGCAGTTTAATAACTCCCCTTCTCCAGACCACATCCTTTGAGCCAGACTGGCTGAAGTTTAATCCTATCCAGCCGACTCAGTTTTCTGACCCTGCACACCTGGCCAGGCACTAAGGATTTTTAGAGATTTCACATCTTCCTTTGTGGTCAACTTGAAGAGGAAAAGATAGGCAAGGATTGGTGGAGTTGGAAGAACGCTGTAACTCTTTGAGCATTCTCCTTAAGACGTGTTTTTCTAATCACACATACGCTCTAGTCACAAGTCGAACAGAGCTGAATGATCTGCTAATAAGGAAATCTGAATTCCATAAGTCACAAGTGAGGCAAATTATTATTTTAATTGCTGAAAACAAAGCAATTGCCTTGCTCCTTAAATAAAACAAAGCAAATCCTGAGGCTACTATCAACAGCATCCCACAGACCGAGGTATCTCAACAAATCCTAAGGATATCAGCGCCACTTTTCAATCCTTATTTCAAGTGTATGAGTCCCCTCCTGCACTCAGATCCGACACAGTTGCCTGGAGTTCTAAAAGAACCTAAATCGCCTCCCTCTTTTAAAATACTCGTCTGAAGTTAACTTGGTTAATCTATCTGGTATATCCTAAAGTAACAAAGGAATGGTGAATCCAAGCCACACCTGTTTAACAACCCAGCCCCCCCCCCTTTTTAAGTACAATAGTACACTAAAATCAAAGCCAACTGCTATTTAAACAGAGTAGAATTTATTGCTTCCAAATTACCATGTCCACTCATAATCCTTTGATCAATTACACTCAATATACCTCTTTAAACTACAACAAACAGCCAAACACAGCAGTGATCTGTGTGTGTGTGGGTGTGTGTTAGCTAGAGGGAGAGAGTGCGGGCGAGGGGGTGACGCAACCTGGGGGTTTTCTCCTGTCCCTCTCCAGATTAGCCGTTACTCATCGAAGCTAGTCCTATGGTGTTTTAGCTGCACAAAAGCTAGGGTTCAGCTAACTACCATTATCTATTAGCTCTCCACCCAACTTGGTGCTGACAAAAAGCGCTCCACGGAGTGCGTTGTTCGTAACGTTGTAGTGTGTGTGTGTGTGTGTGGTGTGTGTTGTGTTTGTGGGGTGGTTGAGCTGTTAGTGAAAGGAAGAACGAAAGAGACCCACTTAGAATCTTCTTTTGCTCATAATGCGCATCCCTCTCATCACTCAGGTCTGGACCAACGTACACTAACGGGCCCAGACTGAGAATTTCGTCTGACTGAGGGGACCGCTCTTATACCACTCCTCCCGGTGTAACTAAACCTGATTTCTCCATGGAGATAACACGGCTCCGCCGGTCTACAACAGGAGTCGGTCTCGTCGCCTTTGTGTCGTGAACAGACGGACCTGACGGATATTCTGATCTCGCCGAAAAGAAACTAAACTCCCTCAGCGTGGAGAAGTCAAGTATGCATTTACGCCTGAGCAAGGCTACATATTCAACACCACCACTCACAAATGCACCGTTATCCGTTACCTTCACCGAAAAATAGATTTGACTCAGGCGGTCACAATAATGATTAATAAATCAAACACCTCCGTAGCGCTTATCGCTCGCTCACATTAATTGTAAACCAATAGCAACCTTAAGCCTTTACCCCTTATAAACATACTATTTCTATCTCTGCCCGAACCCTAAGCCTTACTGTATGTAGTCCATCAGTCCCGTAGGTTCTAACGAAAAAACAGAACGCAATCCGCCACCGTCAACAGGTGCGGATAAAGCTTTCTGATCCCCCAGGGCAGCAGAGAACAGGCCATGTCGCTTTGAAGAAACAACGGTTTCCTGTCCCGATTTTCTTCTCAGAGAAGTCGTTGTTCTCTCTGCAAGCGTTGACACACACGTGTGGTTCCAGGATCCTCTTAATTAAATCCACTTGTTTCAGAAATGCACCCAGGTCCCCACAGGCTCCTGTATAAAGAATTGCAGATGCAAGCCCCCCCAACCCCCCACAGAGGTCATACATTTTTTAAGAGAGTCCTGCACAAGCCAAAGGCCCTCAGCCTCTCAGGCAGTGGAGATGGCCTTGGGCCCTTTTTGTACAGGACGTACTTGTTTTTGGACCTCCAGTTTTTTTTATGTTGAGTGAACACGCAGATCATTTGATGTCGCCACATCTCGATGTCAACACCCTGGATGTTCACCGGTTAGTACCAGGCGTCCTCCTTGAAAGTCAAACCACCACTCCTTTTCTTGCTGGCGTTGATGTGAAGGTGGTTTTGCTCACCCTGACAAAGTCCCCGATGACCCCCGGTATTCCTGATTTCTCCTCTGATATCCTCCCAACAATGGGCAGTATCATCAGAGAACTTCTGCATGGAAGCTTGCTTGTGTGTGCCTGAAGTTCCCGCTTGTTATACAGGGGTGAAGATAAACGGGGCGACACTGTACCCTGTGGTGCTCCCTGTGCTGCTCATCACCACATCAGACCACAGTCCTGAAAGCCTCAACATACTGTTGTTGTCATTGAGGTTACTACTGGCCCATGCCGACAGGTGGGGGTCAACTCCACTCCCAATAGCTACCCCCAGAGCATGTGGTTGATTGTATTGAAAGCACTGGAGAAATCAAAAAACAGGACCCTCACAGTTTCTCCAGTGTTCTCCGAATTGTGACGTGATTCTGTGTGATTAGATAATATTGCAATCCTCCACCCCTATGCCTGGTTGGTAAGCAAACTGTAGGGGGTCCAGTTCTGAGCCACCAGGGTTCTCAGGGTTTTAATACAATCCTCTTCCAAGGTCTTCATCAGGTGTGAGTTAAGGCTATACCGGTCTGAAGTGGTTTGCTCCCTGGGATGCGCAGTTTTTAGGAACTGTGACTCACACACGCATTCTTCCACAGGACTGAACTCGCTCCAGACTCAGGCTCAGGTATGAAGATGTGCAGGATACCTCTCACTGATGCAAGTATCCCTAGGAGAACTCCAATAGTACGAATGTCGCGAGTAGCTGAGCCCTGAAGGAACGCAATAATGGGAGACAGTTTTTGGTTTTCCACTGTTTCAAGAACCCAAATCACCACGTATATCCACTTCAACACATGTCATACGGACATATTGGACTCCCCAAAAAGATACGTCTCTAGCCCTTCCATTCCCTAATTTGGCACTAGGATTGTTGAATTCCTGCTGACCCCTATTGTTTTGTTACTTAATGAGACCTAAATTAACACCTGCTTGGGAGACAGAGGAAAATTTGGCTAGCGGCTCAACTGCAACCAAGAAAATGAATAGCTCAACGCTGGCCTCCGCCTCCCCCCCTCACTACTCGCTTTGTATAAAACAGTGGTTGGCATATTTCTAGACCGTATTATCTTTGACTCTCTAAGCAAGGATTACAAAGCCCAATGATCAACTATCAACCTAGGAAAGCGCAGCGCACAATTATCAGCCTAATGATCCTCAGTGTCCCAAGAAAAGAGGGCAGGTTTGATTTACTGTTTATTTGTTTCTATTTTCCCTCGAGCTGCAGAGGTGGGAGAGGGTTTTTGTTCTTGTTCAATTTGTGTTTCCTGTTCTGTATGTTTAATGTTAATGTTAAAAAACAATAAAAATTGATTCTTAAATATTGTTAATATTGTCTTTATGCCCATTCTTCATATTGGCCTTCAGGGGGACATTGGGAATGATATTAGGCTTTCTCTAGTAATCCTGTGTTACCTGACGGTAGCTGCAGGAATTTCTTATAATAAAATCTCTTTAAACATGTCCCGTACACTCTACACTGTTGGCTAATAACAATACATTATGGCCTATAATTTACAAACCCAACCGACAGTGGGAAGGTTTTATTAACAGGTTAATTACTTTTTTTAAAGGCTATAAATCATAAAGTTGTTCTCTCCAGCAAGTACAGGACACTGTAGAATGATGCTGGTGACTGACATCATCCACGTATAATTATGGCTTAAGATTTACCCTTTTCCGCTCATGTTTAAAAGATTGTATATGAATAACGTTTTTATTGTTAAAACGAATTTGATAGAAGAAAAGGACAATAAGCACACAGCCATGGTTCGATTACGTTGGAGCCAGCCGAGCTGATCTCCCATAGAGAGTATGAGCTCCCATGAAGCAGTAAAATCATACACCCTGGGGGGGTCCCTAAAAATCATCAGCACCAGATTTAATCATATAAATAAAGCACTTTCCCAACCACCGGAGCTCTGACGCAGACCTGTGCGTCGCTTCCACTCTCGCTGTATCATAGAGACGGCATCGCGCCTTCCGTCCGTAGTCTGTGGCGCTTCAGGGTTATAAAGGATGCGCCTGCTGTCGCATGCTGCGGCAGACGTGTTACGTTTGTGCTCGTGTAATTGTGCCGTAGTTTTGTTTTCCCACCTCCGATGTAAGCAGCTCCAGCCACTCTTCCCTAACCTTTGTCTCATTCAGAGACCGAGTCTCAAATGGGGCTCTGGTCCCTGCCAGAAGGTCTGAGCTCTACCATATCAGCAGAGCAATCACGTATGCACACAGACCAATGGTGCTGTAGTATTCATTTTTTCTAATTATTGTGACCTGTATTCCTTGTTAGCCTATTATCACTTTATTTTCTCAAAATTCAAGACTCTTCTCCAAAACTCAGAGAGCCACGATGGGCTATAATATATTTGTAATGTCACCAAGTTTGAACATGCGCAGTAATCTTGCTCAAACCCATCGAATATTACAGTCCAGTGCTTTATTAATCCATTAAAATGAATTCTGGACATTGCTTGAATAATTGTCATATGCACATTTAGGAGGTTTACTTCCTCAACAAAATACGCAAAAGAGGAGAGGAAAGTAAATTCTAAGGCTACATGTGACTCAGATATATTAGAAAAGTCGATACAGAGAATAAATGCAAACAGATGCCTGAAGCCTTATTGTAATACTTCCATTCTGTTTTATATTTGGATGGTAATCTTGTTTTCACCTTAACATAAAGATATTTCAGCATACATTGATTCAGAAAAAGTCAATGAGGTGCATACAAAGTTCACAGATGCGGAATGAAGTGTTTTTACTGCTCAAAATTTGCTACTCATAGACTATACTTGTTTTTTTCTTTTTTTTAAAAGAGCCCCCACAAAGATGAATCAACACAATTCGAACCCGCACACAGCAGCCATTCATAAACCCATAATATAAACGCAATGTGCCTACATCTGATCTAACCGAGACTGTATACAAGGAGCCTACCTAAACGGATTTCTCCTAGTTTTAATGGTGCAACATGAAAAGACATACACAAACACACTATGACCCGTAGATAGTGAGCACACGCTTTTCTAAAAAGTGATCGTTTTTCGCCATCCCACTTGTCTGGCAGATAGATGCTTCCACAGAGCATATTTCACAATGGATGCACCAATCAACGCCTGTAAATTTATATTTTTATTTAAATTGTGCAGCTTTGGTATGGTTCCCAATTGACTATTAAAGACATCTTGTTACTAACGTTAACCCTACTACTAAGCACATGTACTGCAAAGCCTTGAAAGAGCTACTAGCGTTCGCTTAAAAGTGTTTTTAGCTAAAGAAAGGTTTGACTGTAATTGTTAGCATTCCTGTGATTGCCAAATTTAAAACACTTCGCCTATGGCTGATCCAAGGGTTTTAAAAGTTCCTTAAAAATAGGATCCTTTTTATAGCTTCTTACATTTTATGACTTTGTCATGATAGAATAGATACAAGAGATTTTTATGTTAAATAATGTGCAGGGATATCCTCTGTGGTCATTAGAACAACGGAAATAATAATGAATTTATTCAAAATGTTTTGAAAGCTGTGGAGGCACTGGCCATTACACGCTGGTGGAGTTATCGGCAGAAAGCCAGTGGGGCAGGCCGTGCAGAAACTCATCCGGTCTTATTCACGTTACTCTTGTTGAAAAGTGGAACCTTCCACTTCAATCCCATAAAATCCCTGGCGCTCTCTTTCACTCACCTTACACATCAAATTCCTCGAAAGCGCGGGAGGTGTTTATGATGGGGCAGCTGGTATTTCCCATCGCTGTGTTGTGATTCTCTCCCTTTTCCCTTGTGTGTCTGTCTGTCTTGCTGAAGGTCTACATGCAAGTAGGTCACGGGGCGTGGCTTCACAGAAGTAGGTTCAGGGGCGTGGCCATTCATCCATGCTACCTTCACAGCTTGCAGCCCTTTCCATATTCACCTCTGCAGGCTGACTCCCCATCGGCGCTTACATCCACCAGTGTGGTACTCAGTGTTTCGACTTGTTTGTTCCTAGTTTTTCTTAGACCTGTATCCTCATGCTCTGCTTCTCTGTTCAAGACTGCTTCAAGTCCTGCCTGCATTCCTTGCGTGGTCTGACTGTTCTTGCTTGCTCCTCCCACACTCTTACCTTGGTTGCCAACCTTCCATGCTGGATTCTACCGAGAGACATTCTGGATTTTCCACTGCCTGCCCGCCTCGCGCCTGGTCCCGGTCTCTGGAGCTTGCTAGCCCTGCCTCTGCGTCCTTGATCTCCTAAGTTAAAGACTTTTTTATTAAAACAACTTGAACTTGTTAGTCTGTGTCCCTGTTTTGTATCTCTGTGTTCTGTCGGACCACAGTCATAACCGGTAGATTACGGTAAATGATCGCAATTTGTGAATCTGAACATGATCCCATCTTTATATGCTGATGCACTCAACTCATTCGCTCATACTTTTTTATTTAATTCTATTATACTTTTTCCTGGCCATTTGGAGAAGAGTTGAAATTATGCAGGCTTGCCTGGGAAAAAAAATGGACGGTCCCGAGAAGCTGACCACATCAGGTGAAAACACTCTTAATTTTTAATTTTTTTAATTGTAATGGCATTTAATTTGTATATTGGCGGTTACTAGTATTATGATTATTCTATTGTTTGATATTTTAATGGGATTTCCTAAGCTTCAGGTTCTGGTAAAAAAAAAAAACTTATATTACTTAATCTGTTTAAATTATGTTTCGCTACATCTTAACATGTGTTTTCACAATGAAATTGACCTATTTTTTTGTTATTCAAGGTGCGCAATGATTTGTTCTGCTGAGGCCATCGACTAATGACAATGTTACGGTGTATGCTTTTCACATTTGTTACATCATCTGTATCTTTAAGAAGCTCATTGTGTTTACGACTGAAAACCCATACCCTCAAAAGTTTTAGAGGCAATATAAGTCGGGAATTCAGTGGCGGCCTCAGGATTGGATGCATACGATTAGCAATTTCCTGGTTACTGTTTAATATTTTTTTTTCTCCTTTCTTCACAGACAAGATGTTCCTATTTGGCCATATGGCCATCCCTTCAGAAATCCTGGAGATACATGCCAGCCGCATGTGGGGAGAGGTAAATAAGCCACTTTTGTCTTTATCTTTGTTTGTCGGTCTTTATAATAACATTAATAGGTACCAACCTTTTTTAGCCACTTTGAAGGATAAAAACCTGTCTACCATGTTTTTTCACAATGATTGAAGTTGCACCTGGAGGCTTAGATAAAGCCATATGCAATAATCGAACTCAAGGGACCAGGAGAGTGGCTGGACCATCCACACTGCACATTCTCTGATGCAGCTACCTAATGAGTTTCTGGTTTGTATTTGTCACTTGTATATAATTTATAACATCCACTTTCACATCTGTTCTTCTGTGATCAAAATATCAAAAATCTTCATGTTACTTGTTGATGGTTTATAGAGGCTCCGTACTACATAATTTGTTGATCATCTTGGTTGGGTTGTCTCTCTAGATCCTCACTCAGTGCAGTTCACGTGCTGTTTCTAGGTGGAACCAGCCATTGGAAGGTTTTTAACATAAAATGTAGTGAACAAATTCTCTCTCTCTCTCTCTCTCGTCTCAATCGCATGTTGTTTATATTCGCCTTCAGAACTGTTTTTTAAGTACATATTAACAAATGTAAGCAATTCTTACCAGTGTATCTTGACAGGGAATCAAATGAATGCAAAGACATGAGTATGACCTTGATTTTTAAAATTTTTGATTTGTTTTAGTTATTACTGTACAAAGAGAATTGTGAATCTAGATAATATCGTTGCAGTAACTCCAAAAATTTTGACTACTCACTGACATCCAGGATCACCTTGCATCACTTTGCAGAGTTCCAGTTTGGCTGCTTTCTCCGTGTCATATGGTGTGTAATGCGTGCGTGAAACTACTTCGCGCCCGCTCGACGCCAGTGTAATAAGACGGGTCGAACTTCTACCTGCTCCCGCCCATCGCGTTACAACTTGACAGAGCCAGTCCTCAAGCGTTCTCTGCATATGGCCCCTTTTTGGGCTTGTGTCAGTAAGTTTGGCTACTGGCTTCTTTCCTGTGAAGTCAACCCTGTAAAACCTGAAAGCTCTGTTGTCAAGAAAGTACTGACATTACGCAATTTCACGATGCGTTCAAAGATCATCCGGATATCGCGCTCTGGTAATACCACGTAGGTGCCTTAATGACACTAAAATCTCAACATTCCGGGCACTAAAGCTTGCAGACCCACAGACAGAACGGCCGACCCTCCAAGCAGAAAACCGTTGGAGTGAATCCGTGTTCCCGCGGTGTCAAAAAGTGGCTCCGAACACACAAAGCGACGACGTATACGTCTCCCTACAGCAGAGCTGGCGCTAATCTTTTATGTCGCCCAAACACTGAACACTGGCAGCTGATTGGACGACTGTCCCACGTGGGTCTGGTTTTCTTCCCGGATTCAAGACACTGTCACGGCGGCTTTTTCAGAAATACAATCTCATATTGTACTGAAATAGTTCACCGAAACGTGTTTCTGAAAACATTTTTAACGCGCAAATTAGGCCATGCAAGCTGCTGAAAGCTGTCTTCATATCACATGTTTACCTTGTACTTCTAAACCCATAACCCAGTAATACACGATATGCACTTAACCAATTAATGGACACTCATACATGATGCCATATACAAACATTCCCTCTGTAACCACTCTAACCATCCTCTTTTTTCACAGATTTCTTATCTAAAATACAGATGGTAGTGCTCAATTACATTCCTCTCTTAATGCTCACACATGTTACAGTAAGTAAACATTAGCTGTAGAGTACTCCTTTAAGTGTCTATTACTCTTTTAAAACATTTAAAACATGTAAGTAATGCATCACTTAATTACATGAAACACCAGACAAATAAGAATAATCTAATCTTACTCCATCTCTATACTTGTAGCACTTAACTCATCACTGTGTCTAAACCACCACGAATTTATGTAATTCGGTTTAATCACAAATTCAGTCACTGTAACTCATTGTCACACATAAACTTACATAAACACTGGTACACATAGAAGTCTTGGCAAACTCATTACCCAAAATATCAGAATTCACCTTTACAATCTGACCTCCGACTGTGATAAAAAGGCTAACTGCACTAGCCTATTGGCTGCAGTTATCAGGGCCATGTCACCCCTCTCATTTACACTAGCCTGCTCGACCTTTCACTACGTTTTACAGATTTCTACCACATGTTTGGAACCTAATGAATTGAGCTACCATGAAAATGTGGCAAAGCGATCGGCCTGACGCTCGAAAAAAAGCTAAATTTCCTACAACGGGCCACCCTTGGGATAGGCCCCAACCGTTAAAGCACGACAAATCCTTTATACAAAATTATAGGGGTCAGAGACACTAATGTATTTAATAAAAAATTTTACGATTTTATTTCTTTGTTTCAAAGGTTAGTCTATTCCATACAGGATCTTTTTGTTGAGCATAGAAAAATATTAGGAAAGTAATAAACAAAACACACTTTCAAATCAACAAACCAGCATGCAGAATTAAAGAACCAAATCAAACAAAAGGAAAAGAACAAAAACCCACATGCAATATGTACCAGTTTTAATACCAATATGTCCAAAACCAATGTCTGGGTGTTCAATACTTAGCCGTGTCGATCCCAACCAAACCAGCTCGTTGCGTCCAGAACAGTCCCATACTCCGACGCTGTTTGTACCCGTAATCCAGAACACTCTATACCATTATCCAGAACAGCAAGGAGTGGGAAGGAGAAAACGCGCCGGGAGTGTTGCCCGCCTTAGATAGCTGTGGCACCCGGCGCCTCCGCAGCCATGCACAAGGCTGTAGCTCGTGCAGCTGTGATGTGGAAACGCACACCATTAAAACAGGACCGCAATAGATTGTAAGCAACAGGCGACAATGCACTTAAAACGCTTTTAACAGACACACTGCCCTCAGACCCCGGCAGGGGGGCACGCGATCTCGCTCAAACATACAGCCCCCAACTATAACAAATAGAGCCTTGATAAACACCAAATGTTGTCGAAAACAGGTAGGCATTCAGAAACTTACCGAGGCACCAAACGGCAGCAGCCGCAGTGTGTCATCTATCCAGACGGAGGAACGTCCACAGGCCGAAACAAAGTTGCTTACCTATAGAGACGCTCGTTACTGCCACCCATACCAACAACATGAAATGCCGAAGGAGAAAAAGCGTCCTTACCACTCCGCAGCAAACTGACAACCTCTGGCAGCGGCAAAAAGCGGCAGCACGCCAGCCCATACACTCTCCACACCCACAGGGAAGACCGAAACAGAACGAGTCTACAACCCAGGCATTAAATAGAGCCCCCCACCTCTCCCAATCAAAGGGATGAGCCCCAGTGTAACTGGTTGCGCACTCCCATGCACCGGTAAGGGGGGGAAAACCTCATCCTGTCACAAAAAGATCACATGCAAATACACTGTACAATTACCGCATCGATTAGCTCATAACTATTATCTCCACAGCTGCTGAATCTGCTGAACTACAAACCACTCCTATGTACTATGATCTTGCTAGCACCAATATAATTTCCCAGTTTAATACACAGATATACTCCCCCCCAAGGTTACACGGGACACCGGCTTCCCCTACACAGAAGGCAACTCCTTGCTGTATCTAGCTAGCGGTGTTATCCTCATGACGCCCGCCATTCTGTTCAGCGAAGCACACACACTATCCCCCAACGGTCATCTCATGTCTCAGAGGTTCCAATAGTCTTACAATAAGGCTCTAAAATGTTCCATAACACTGTTATTTAACACCCGGGTTTAGTTTTGTGGTTCAGCTTACCTGTAAACGATAAATAATATAGTTCAGGGGTCCCGTTTCATTAATGAGTTTTTTAAACAAACATCTGAGTCCACCCTGACGTCTAGTTATTACCCCTTGATATGGGAAACTCTGAGTTTTCAGTTCCCAACAGCTGATTTGTTGAGTTGGTTTCAATCAACTGGAGTAGGTTTGACTCAGAGCTAAGCCCCGGCCCCCCACAATAAAAAAGGCAGCATTGAATAGAGCCATGTACACGATTCACATGGTCAACAACCACAACAAACTGTCGCAGAATACTCGATAGCGCGCATACAGGGACTTTGAAATGTATTTAGTAGTTAAAAAAAAGCACACCCTTAGCGGCTGCTGTAAAATAGTAAAATTGGTGTGGAGAAAATTTCGCTTGAGTCCATGCGTAAGCTCTCATATAGTGTATTAATTTCATATTTTAAAATCACAGGTAACCATAATATTACTGGTGCAACTGGAATGTAGTAGACTAACACCTATACTTTCTTTAGTGCAATCCTTCGGTGCGAAAGTAAACGACTACTAATCCCATTCGTGATGTTGCAAGCCCGATCTTAACAGAATATGATTTACACTTATTTATTTCCCTCTCCGGGAACCATCACCCTGATCGTGGTGGAGAGGTTTGTGTGTCCCATAACCTGAGGGCTGTGTGTCTGAGAAACATTTTGGTGCTAAACCTTGTAGGAGGGTCTACCAAGGCAAGTGTTCAGGTGAGGGGCCAGACAAAGAATGGTTAAAACAAAAACCATGAAAAAAACGAGGAAGAATGGATGTGAACCCTGCCCGGAGGAAGCCCGGGGGCCCCCGTCTGGAGCCAGGCCCAGATGATGGCTCTCACGGCGTCCTGGTGGCCAGGTTTTGCCCACTGAGCCCGGCCGGCACAGCCCGAAAAAGCTATGTGGCATCCATCTCTCCAACCCATGGGAACCGCCCCACCTGTGGAGAACCGCTGGGGTCTTGTGCTCTGCCACACGGGGGCAGTGAAGTTCGGGCCTCGACGTACCCAGACCCCCGGGTATAAACCAGCTGGCTCTGGGACTGGACGTCACCTCTCTTTGGGGTAAGGAGCCAGAACTGGTGGCGGGATGTGGAGTGCTTCCGGTTAGATCTGCTGGTGGGTCTTACGCACATTACTCCGGTTCTGGAACCATACTCCTGGATCGGGTGACTCCTCTCCGGAAGTTGCCCAGGGTGTGGGCCGCCGGCGGGGTGTGGGATACTCACAAGCGGCTGAGCGCCGCTACGT
Organism: Sander lucioperca; assembly: GCF_008315115.2. Taxonomy (NCBI): domain Eukaryota; kingdom Metazoa; phylum Chordata; class Actinopteri; order Perciformes; family Percidae; genus Sander; species Sander lucioperca. The sequence continues at coordinate 30,252,963 of NC_050181.1, forward strand.
TGGAGTTACCCGGTTGGACGAGAGGGCGCCTCCCTACGCATGCGGGTTGTGGGGGGAAACCTCTGACTGTTGTTTGTGAATATGCAAGTATTCCGCCCTGCTTGGGACCTTATGGAGTCCCTGCTGGGGCTCCGATGGGGGATCCCATGTCCCTGCTTGGGGATTTGGTGTCTTAAATAGTAAATGCTGTGATGCTGTATGAAGAGGAATACGCCCGGACACTTCACTTGTTCTGTGTATTATAACAAGGTTTATTACAAGCACGATTCAGCATCAATTTTACAACTCCTGCAGAGAGCTTTGAGAACGACCAACCCACTTATTCCAAAAGTTGTTCTGGCCTTTTCTTTCTTTGTGTGAACAACGTATAGCCTATCATTGGTATCAACATAGAACGTGATATTGTTGAGTATACCTCAGGGGACCCTCTGCTCATGTTAACAATTTCGCGATGGTTCTCAGTGAATGTAGAGTAAGTTCCTGCATCCTCCTTATACCAACTCTTAAGTCATCAAGTGTATAGAATGTTATAGGATGTGTCACTTATACCACATTTCCCCCCTTCGCGACTTAATAAAGTCTCGAAAAACAAGAAAGAAAGTAGAATAACATTTCTCATAACATGGTCCTTATACTTTCGGAGTGTAAAAAAAATTTATAGAGTGTAACAAAATTTAATCGGTTGGAGTGTGAGAGCGAAAACCATCTGGCAGCTGTCTTTTCACGTAACCATCAATCAATTCAAGATAGGAAACCTCTCTCACGGTCCCTGCCCTAAAGGGGCCCCGGAACACCTTAGTACTCAGATCAAGTAGAAAATATATCTTTATCAATTTATGTAGAATTATGTTTAAGCAAATACATTTGAAAACCTCAGAAAATGGTGGATAAAAATCAAAACCATGTCCAACTTCAGCAGGTCGAGAACCTTCGGATCTGAAAAA